>NW_027176153.1:4173371-4175871 GCF_023055335.1 Clinocottus analis
ACGCTTCCTGCTGTCCTGATGTCAATGGGGAGCTCATTACAGCATTGAGGAGCAGGACAGCAAACGGGTGTGACTTAGTTGAGTGTTTAGCTCACAGTGATGGAGCGACAAGCCGATTGGCAGAAGCTGAGCTGAGTGAACGAGCTGTGGTGTTATGGTTTTACCATGTCCTGGATGTAGATCAGAGCATATGAAGGATTTCGGTCCTCTTTCGTAATCCCTAGGAAGAAGAAGTGTCGGTGGGAGGCGCCGCACATCACCTGGTCCCCCGAGGCTTGTTCCGTCCCCTGCTAGTTTATCGTCCTCCTCGTTGCTCTCTCATCAGTCTCTCACCTCCCCGGGGCAACAGGCCCGTGTGTTGATGAAAGCCTCGATGCCCTTTGCAGCAGGACACACGCAGCTCGTCCTGAAACTGTGTTGGCGACGTTGAGTTATTAAAAAAATCTGCAAAAGACAACACAGAGTATTGGTCACATTCGCAGATCCATACTGTCATTCACAGGGGTGACTGTGGCTCAGTGGTTAGCATTCCAGTCTTTTGATCAGAGGGTTGGTGTCCTTGTGCCCTTGAGCAAGACACTTAACCCCTAATTGCTCCCCTTTGCTGTGTCTATGGGGGATAGAGCAAAAATGTAAGTCGCTTTGGATAAAAGCGTCAGTCAAATGTAATGTAGCTGAAATCCTGTATAGCTGCAAATAAAGATTAGGCTATGCTAATATTATTAACGTTGTACTATTTGTGGGATCGTTTCCGACTCTTTGAGCTCCTAATATTTTCAATAAGCGTTGTAAAGTCTGAACTCTGCTTTTTATCTAACGAAACAATTGGCTTCAAACCATATTTATTGCTCTTTAGTTTTTCAAAACCAACATTTTTAGTGAAGTCAAAAAAGGTTTTGCTGTGAAAGGCCAGCCGGGATAGTTATATTCATTATGGGCAATTGATTTAATAAAAAAGGCTTACTCATTTGGTCCAATGAATCACTTTATTCAACTCTAGTTTAGTTTAGTTTATTAGGATGTCATAATATTCAAAGTTTCAATCGAAAACCTGAACGGAAGCTTTGAATGTAAAACAAACAAAAAAAGAGTTTTGGTTCAGGTCTAATGAGTCCCATGAAAGCAGTGCGTGTGCAGGTCGCCCTGCAGTCACATTAAACACTGTCGCACAGACGCAGTCAAACCTGTGTATGAACAAACAAGTGAGTTTCGATTGACTTTGGGGATGAGGAAGCATGTGCTCTCTGTCCACACTGGAGGTGATGTCACTGTGTCGTGTTTGCCAAAAACCAGCCCGTGGCAAATTGTTTTTCAGGCGCCTCGTGTGGATGTGAGTGTGTGAGTGTGTGTGTTTTGTCGGCGCACCATCATGACTCTCTGTGGTTCGGAGTTGTCGACATTAAAGTATGAGACCTTATTACGGTTTTCCGGTCGGGTGAGGGAGTAGCGTAAAGCCGCTAATGGGTTTGGCACATCTCCTGTACTCACTTTTCAAACTATACATTATTTTCTAATGTGTTGATGTCCCATCTCTGCCGTGTAATTGTTCCCCCTTCTCTTGTCCTCGCCGTCTTATCTGCCCCGGTCATTTTCTCTCCCTGTCTTCTCTCATTAGTGGTCTATCACTCACCTCAGTAAAACAAAATGCTCCTGTCTTTCGTTCGTCTTTCATAGCTGTAAATATCACCTTGCCTTTTTTTGTCGCAGTGTGTTGGTGTGTTAAACAAAGTGCATTCTTCCGTGTTGGGATACGTGTGTGTGTGTGTGTGTGTGTGTGTGTGTGTGTGACGAAGAGACAGTCATTGATTAAAAGAACAAACGCCATTATTGACTAAATTAAACACAATGGATCTCCTGTTCTGGCCCTGCACCCTGTGTCCAACCCTCTGCTGTCTCCTTACTTACATTACGCGTGTGTGTGTGTGTGTATTTGTGTCTACTTTGTTAGTATTCAAGGAGAAACACAGGTCTGCTCAACAAAATGCAGTTGTTGCCCATTTGCTACACGAGAAAAATTCAACAAACAAAACAAAAACAGTAGTGCATTTCTGTAGTGCCTCAAGAAGAATGCGAACAGGCAGGAACAAAACGATTCTCTGGGCAACATGGCCGACGTCTCAACGTTAGATATGAACTTTAACATGTGTTTGAGCGCCCGACTCAAAAACGCTCCCCGCCGCCTCTCGACTTGCTCTGTCCGGCGGTTCGCAGCTGGATCCAGGATGCCCCGATGGATGCAGGTCTCTGTGAAGATCTGAGCACAACAGCCACCATCTTACTGCTGCTGGGTTAGCCTCAAATGTTCTTCCGGCCGGACATCATACAGACGTTAGCCAGCAGACTGGGTGGCGACGTAGCCTCAAGGTCCGCTCCCCTCTAATGAATTATACATGGCATAACTGCTCCAGTAATAAAAATCAAAGGAAAACAAATTGAGACTAAAATGTAGCAAACTTCATGGGAGCTACCCGGCCGGGGCAATAGATTCAGACGGGTCTCA
>NW_027176153.1:4180871-4239122 GCF_023055335.1 Clinocottus analis
TTCTAGATTCTTCGTCTTCCTGCTTATGAATAGGCTGGCAGTGTGTTTGGTTCCGCATGCCGCCCCATGGTACTCTGGGTGTTGTGCAGCATCCAGCCAGACAAACTTGCACATTTTTGGGCCAGTGCCCTTTTCTGTTTTTTGTTTCCATGTTGCATAACCAGAAGCAGCTCCGACAAACACCAACCACCACCGATGGACGGATATTGTCTCTGCCCACGTAGCCACTTTTTCCCTTCACGTACACACACACAAACACACAGTCTCACCTTATTTACCTACACACCGTCTCTTAAACAACACACCACTGCCTGCAAATTCATACATTGTACTGGGTACAAACATAAACATTGAAAGTTAAAATTCAACTAATACTGGATTTGTAAGGCTAATGCACATTCCTACATGGACAACGTTGTTTTTATTTAAGTCACTGTGACCATGATGTGCTCTGAGGAGGGACATAAATTACCTCTAAATAACCCCGAACCGTACTTATTGGCTAATACGTATATATTTATATGTGTGTGTGTGTGTGTGTGTGTGTGTGTGTGTGTGTGTGTTCAATAAGCTGATATAGACATGCAATGTCCCGCCCTTTGCAGTTGACTTTATTTTGGAGAAATTATACGGTAATCAAAGGCTGAGTTTCGCCATGAATTACAAATCTGTGGTTTGTCGAATTAAAAGATAATTGTTCATGTTGAGAACGTTTAGTTTTCTCGTAAAACTTTTGAAAAGTTGCGTAAGTGACTGATATAGAGAGTTTCAGGACAAAATACATCAGGTAAGAGAACGTTTGTATGCGGAACGTAGCTAAGTCTAGCTAGCTAGCGAGCCAAGGTAACGGTCGTGTTGGTGATGTAAATTGTGCGACACGAGAGATGTCGTCCACTGGACGGTTTAAAACAAAAAGTCAGGTTATTGTGAGAAAGCTACGACGTTCTTGACTTGCAAAATTATATTTTTTATCGATAAACATCATATCTGTAATTTATGGCACAGTTCTAACCAGTTCAAAATAATTCTTCTTTTTTTTCGCCATTGACTGCTGTATATGTTTTTTTCTGAAATAAGCTCCCATGCTGGATGATGGAAGGGGCGGGACTTCCTCTCTCTTTATTAGCTTAATGTATATAAAAGGCCCACCTATTTATTTCACACATGCGCGTCATTCATCGTCAGAGGTTCAAACATTATACTGAACTTTCACAAACCCTCATACTGTACAAACTGACCTCCAACCGGCTGAGCAGTAGAATGCAATTCCAATGAAAACATTTGACACGCTGTTCACCGTTACATGTGCTCACTCCAGGCTACTCTTGAATTGTTTAGGTTGTTGTTGTTGTTGTTGTTGTTGACGTTTGTTTGTTGCCCTTCCTGCCTGGCTCGTGTACGTGCCAGCAGTGGATTTGGCTACCAAGATGTTTCACGCTCTCTGACCTCGCCAGTCATAATGGCCCCTGTGTGTAAAGCGCCCAGTGGTTTATGTAACTGCTAATAGGGCCGTTGATTATACTGGAGCTTAGACTAAGGAGGACTGGATGGCTCTGTGGGACAGGGGGGCTTCTTTTTATGGGTACGGTATTGTTCTGCAGGGCCTGAGCCCCGAGTCATGGTTGTCTCCTCTCTCAGGCTTGAATTACCCCCAGTCCATGCAGACAAAGCTCTCGCTCTTCTGCCTTTATGTAACCTCTCACACAAATTACCCTTTTACAAAGTTATGGCGGGGACTACGGCATTGGTTTGGTTATTTCTAACCATAGATCGGTAATTCATGTGGAAATAAATTCTCAGAAAACCTTTTACACATCACATAGTCCAACAGCAATCGCTCTGTAATTGAAATAAAGTTTTGTGTTTTACTCTCTCTTTCTCTCCATGGCTGTAACTCAATTCACGTATTCTCCGATCCCCAGTCCAGTTCCATCAGAGCCGGTCTCTTCCCTCTGTCTTCTGGTTTCTTCCAGAACTTTTTGGCAGCTTGGCACGGGCCTGGCCTCCGTTCAGCACCAGGCTCTGTCCTCAGAATGACAACGAGTTGTATGTATTCTGGGAATGTTGAGGACACATCGCTTTGTCCATTAAAAAAAAAACATGCGGCGTGTAAAACAAAATATTTATTTATTTTTGGAGTATTTTGATAGAAAAGGGTGTCACAGCAGTCACAGCAGTCATATCAGCAGGGTGGAGCAGTTGGGGGCGAAACCGGCTATTGTTGTGTTGCTACATTTTGGCAGCTGTGGAATGCTGTGGATGACAATAAATGACACACAAAATGCCCGTATTAGCATCCTTGCCAAGCAGTCTCTAAAATATATTATTATTGTACCTTAATTTAAAAATAGTCTGTCTCCCCGAAAGCACTTGATTATCAACAATAATATCAGTATTTTGTATTCGTCCACACACAGAAACACATACTTTTCGGTCTGTCAATCTTCATTTTCCACAACAATGATGAAGCTGCGTTACTGGTTGCCTAATTGTTGTCTACTTAGGGTCTTTATTTGTTTATATCATAACAGAATAATTTATATTTGTTGTTTGTTTATAACTGCAATTCATTAAGAGTACATTATTTGTCATGTGATCAAGCCTACATGCTTTATCTATGTCTTAAAGAAAAATGAAGTTAGAAAAATGGAGTAAGTAACAGACATTTGCCTTCAAAGTTAGACGTGTCCCCATAACATTCTTTAAAAGCGATACAGGGTCACCGTGATCGTCACACATGTTCTGTCTTCCCGTTCAGCTGCAGATGACGTGATACTGTTGCCGGGTGTGTCATACAACTAGATAAGCATTCCAGCTCTAGATTGTCCACATGGATCAGCTGCTCAGCAGGTCGCGTCCCCTCAGCACATGCGTTACATGCAAAACGTGTGAGTGAGGAAGAAAGAGATATTGTAATGCGATCAAAATGGGCCATTGTTCTGTTCTGCAAGGCACATCTGTCTCAAAGCCATTCAATGAGATGCCACATGTTTTTTTTTCCGTTTTTTTTAACTGAACTCATTTGCACAAGCATCCCCTCACATCCACACATGAAAATGCATCTATTGTACATAATAGAAATGAACTAAATTGCCAGTGCAACTTAACTCACATTTTCTTAAAACTGGGAAGCAAATCCGATCCCAGATGTGTCTCTGAAGAAAAATGTCTACATTTAACTCTATTTGGAAAGAAAGTGTTAAGGGGGATATATTGGTGGAATATTAATAAAAATGTTTTCTTAGAATGTAATGAAAACAGGAAAATCGTTGTGTTTCAGTTAGTTTCCGATCTGCAACCTCACCACTTCCTACACATTAACCTTTTAAGTGGTGATGGAACAGAAAACATGAAATCTAACGAATGACATGTGCTGTCTTTGGGCAGTGTGAAATAAAATGTGTAATTACTCCAAATTTAATCCCAAAGATTGGACCATAGTGTCCAAGAAATCATATGTGACTTGAAAATATAATTATGAATATAATCTTATCACACATATAATGCATTTTCTCCATTAATTGTACTCGTAACGTGGAGCAAACATTCATTTCTGCCGATGTAATTGACGCCAGGTCACAGCTGTTCTTCCTGTCCCCTAATTTCTGCCCAGCTAACGCGACACTAATAAGGTAAAATGGCCCCCGGAGGCAAACAAACTTCATTTTCTTTTTTGCCCTTGAGCGTCAGTCACTTGTCAGGGCATGAGTACCCCCGCCCCCCTCCACCACCACCGCGCTCTTCTCTCTCACTGTCACTGCACAGCCAGTCTGCTATTTGAGACATGTTATGAAGACGCGACCAGTGAGTGCGTGAAGACGCCCTGAGTCACCCTGAAAGAGTATTCCTGGAGCGACGGGAACTGCCGGGGGCCACGCGGCCTCCTGAGGGGAATGAGAGCGGGGAAAAGAATGATTGTAATGCTTTCGTGTCTAAAAGGAACTCGAAAATTCTGATGACAAATGATTGACCGTCAAGCCATCTGTGAGAAGAATACCTGATGAGGATTTTAACTTTTATTAGTTACCGGATGCTGAACGTTTATTTATGGTTTCAGGAACAAATGTCACCAACTGTTCTTCAGTTCAAACCTGTTTACTTCATTCAAAAAAAGGTTACAACACTACACAAACTTGTTTTTACGCAGTAATTAGTTGTTACTAAATATTTACTCTCATTAACTGCCAGATGGGACGAGCTAAATTAACTAGCATGCTAGGTCAACTGACTCATTAGATATTTTCATCAAATAAGAAGCATCGATGGACACTTGATGGAAATTCTGTTCAGTAAACTGGAAAAACTTTAAATTACACAACTCACAAAATAAGAATATACACAAAACAGTCAACTAAACTAAATTACCAAACAAAGCTGGTGAGGTTAATCCCAAAAAAACACATATTTCTCCTTGTATGGCATATATGAATTAAACAAAGTCATACCGCCATTTTTGACATAGTTGGTAGTTGTGTTTAATAAACTTTAAACCCTTAAAATAGTCGGTGTCAGTAACAGTGACTTCCTGTTTACACAGTTGATTTCTTTTGATTATACAATGTTTTTCCAGTTTACAAGATATTCCGCTTCCACTCTCTTTTGCGATGTCAAGGCTTCGGGCTCAGACTTTTATGGCTGCATGACTGCCTCCATGTGTCACATCGATTTAGTACCGGGGTCAAACCTCCGTGTCACACACTTGCATTCCCACCCGAGCAAATTGGGTTTTTCCTTTTTCACAGAAGCATCCTTTTCCCTAAATCCTACCCCTCTCTTTCCTGGTCCCTGAACTCCTCCCGCTCTCTCATTAAGGCCTGTATTCATACTGCCTTCTCCCCCCCACATCCTCCTCTCCCTCCCATCGGCTGACAAAGTCTTTAGTAGCCCTTTCTCCTGCCTTACCCCCCACGCTCCCTGCTTTGCTCTCTCTCCCTAATTGGTTTGTACACTTATGGAAGTAATGGCTCCTCAAACACCACGATCTTAAAAACACAAAAGCTCTTATAAATAGTGTTTGTTGCAGTATTTGAATATGAATTTGCATATGTTTTGCATTTATTAGCTGTCCAAATGCAGTTGTGACAGTTTTCCTACATTAAATGTTGCTAATGAACCGTAAACAGGATTAAGCTTGAGAAATGACCGGCGTGGCCGTTGGCTGTGAGATTGCATGAACATCACCAGTGTTGGACATTTCTCGTCGGTGGATAAGTAACGCGGTGACGCAATCGTAGGTCATGTGTGCGCACATATGCACAGCTTTGGAATAGCAGCTTAGTGATCATCATATGACCGTGTGCTCTGTGTAATCTTGTTGTTTTTTTTTCTTTTTCCTTTTCGGGTGCAAGTTAGCTTTTACTGATCAGCAGAAGAAGACTTTCTTCTTTTTTTTCGTCGGGCAGTGGAAAGCAATTCATCAACGCGAAGCTGATTGGCTGCGACAATCAAACTGTGAGATAATTGAAAGGCGGGAATGGACAATCTTATTTTTTTTGCTCGCTCTGTGCCTGAACCGGTCACTGTTTTGGAGCGGAGCTGGCCTAGAAACTCGGACAGAAGAAAAGCCCCCCCATCCCCTCCTCCCTTCACAAAGCTTTCTCACAACCCCTCTTTCCTTTGCTCTCTCTCGCTTCGTCTCCCTCTCAGTGACAGCTCCCGGTGGGCTCCTTTTTTTTCTTCTTCTTTTTCTTCCTGTCTGCTCCCTTGCTTCCCTCACATCCGTCCTCTGAGTCTCTGCCTCTCTCTCTCTCTTCCCCCTCCTGAGGATTCTTATTCCCGGCGGACTCTTTGAACACTTAACTTCACAGTAAACTCTTCTTTTTAACCCCGCCGCCGTCCGGCCCCCCGCGAGCCTTCATCCGATTAACCGCCTCGTCTCTTGACACCCTGAACCCGCCTCAGACGGGGGACTCTTTTGCTCCCCGTCCTCTCACGAATGCCCCTCTGTCTGTGGGAGTTGTGCTTAGCGAAGCGCATGTGTGCGCTCCGTAGGCTCTCCGCCGAGGCGCGTCGTCGGCACTGAAGCGTGGTCGTGGGCTTTGAGGAGCGGCCGCTCTGAGAACCAGCGGCGCAACACACTCCCGAGACTCTGCAGCCCACAAAGTAGTCACAGTTCACAAGAACGGGAACAAGAACGCTCTATGGATTCTGGATATTCAACCCGGGCCACCGGTAGTTTCTGAGAGTCTCCACGTCTTCGCCGTCAAGCGGAGTTGGACTCAAGTGGACGTTGTTTGGGGGAAGCGTCCCGAGGGATGAGTTTCCTCCCGGGGCCGCGCTCTCCCCCTCTCCCCCTGGCTGTGGTCGTCTCCCCAGGGACACGCCAACAACAGATAGGCAGACCGAGCAAAAACCTCCCGTCAGAGCCGCGCGCACGCGTCTCCCCGCCATGGAGCTCATCCTCAACCTGGTGACCGCTGACACCTCTCCACTTCCTGCTCCCTCCAGCGTGAGTCTCCGCCTGGTCATCGCCTATGTCATCTTTTCATTCACCTCTTCGACGATTCGCGCACATGTCGTGAATCCAGCACCACGTACATGATATGTCTACTCTGCCTGTTTTTGTTTTTTTTAATTGGGTGTTTTAAGGTGTTGTTATGTTTTCTAACTAAACAGGATAAAAGGTGTTTCAGAACATGAAAGCCACAAAATCTCTGAGGAACGAAAAGGGTTTTGTCTTGAAATCATAGGGATTGAAAGCCTTAGAGGGGCCCGAGAAAAGCCTCTGTGTTTTCCTTTTTATATTACTATTTCTCTCTAGACCTGAACTCTCAGCTGACGTGTGTTTCTTTCTTTCGGATTTCAACCCAAAGGGCTTTTCAAACCCTCTGAATTCCTTAGGAAATGCACTGGCAGGCATTGGCTGCTCTGTGTGTGTGTGTGTGTGTGTGTGTGTGTGTGTGTGTGTGTGTATTTGTGTGTGTTGTGTATGATTAGTAGTGTGTGTTGTGCTTTGTGCTAATTCATGGGGTGAATGTGTAAACTGCCTCTTGTCCAGCATCACATGGAGTTATGCAATTTTCCATATCTGGTGACTGGGGCTCGTTGTTGCCACATTGGATTCCCCCTAAAAGCAACGCATTTAAAACTTTGTCTTATATGTGAATTTCCGCACAGTTTCATTTAGCATGCCTGTGTGGGAACTGAAACCATGAGGACGGGCGGGAAGAATAAAGGTTTCAGGTTAAATATCGAAGAGATTTGTCACACTCGTACATGTGTTTTACTACTAAGTGCAGCTAGACTCCCTCCATGGAAGCACATGTACTTCACTGCATGCTCACATTTTCTTTTATCTATTTATTAATAATAAAAGACGTCAGGATCACTACGTAATGCCAATTTCTGCTGTGACAACCGCTTTCTGATTGACTGCGGGGGTTAAAGATCGAACCGGCTAATCAGGAGTGTGAAGTTCAGCCGGTCCGAGATGATTGGCTTCGATGCCTCCCGAGTGATAAGGTCAGAGAGATACACAAGGTATAAAAGGAGAGAGGACGGCTGTAAAATTCAAAATGACTGTTTACGGGGGGGATGGGTCACAAACATTATTCAGGCGCAGCGCTAAGCGTTCACCTCCCGACCCCGATTCCTACGTCCACCATGGATCCGAGGTCCCGTCGCTCATTGATATTGCAACCTGTAGATAAGCCGGGTTGGAGAACCAGCACAGCCGGCCAGCCTACCGCCGCTCAGACTCTGATGTGCTCTACCCTTTTCCCATACTTCAGAGGGAATGCCGTGTAGAGCAGAGCAGATTTCCCCCCAGAAAGAATCCTCAAGTTGCGGTATCACCGTTGCATCTTTGACACAGGAAACACAAGCTGACATCACAGGAATGCGAGGCGTAACGACAAACAAGGTACTGCACTTTCGCACTTACAAATTAGCCGTGGCCACAGAGAGCGTTTTGTGTGTCTGATAGAAAGAAATATGTTTGTATTCAAAACAATCGCAGCTCAACTCAGTGCTGTGGTTTATAACTGCCGTGTTTACGCTAAATACTGTGTTTAAGATCATTATATAAGTTATAAGTCTTACAGCCCTTTGCCCTCTGGGGGATTGTTTCATTCTTAAACATGTGGTGTAGAATTCTTCATCTTTTAACAATAAGCAGCGGTCAAGGATGGAAATGGGGTTCAAATACCCCCTCGCCCTGAACATTCACCGCACCTGAATTCACCTTACGTAACAACAAAGTTCATTCAACGGGACTTAGATAAGTTAAACATGTCTGAAGCTTCCAGTTAAAAGAAATGAGAACTGATGAATTGCCCCCGAAATCTATCGGAACGAGTCTTCTGACGGCATCGGCCCATTTTCCCGCTCCGTGACCTACATTGAGCCGGCGGGAATTTTGAGACACACGTGTGTCCTGTGAGGCAGAGAGAGAGCGAGACGAGGCGGTACGAGATGTTCCCGTGGCGTGCATCTAATAATGCGTGATGCATATCTTCACATTAGCGCCGTGACGCTTGCTAAACTCCTGCTTGTGTAAGACGTACGGGCCCGCACGTCTGAGCGTTCAGGCTTTTCCCAGGCACTCTGGTGGATCCGAGGTAAGTCTGGGTTGCCCTCTCACGGCTCTAACTAGCTTTACTTGGATCAGAGGCCGTTGCACAACCCGGTCCACCAGCAGGCGGACCCAGTGTGTTGGGCACGGGGGTGGGGTGAGAACTGACTCTTTCCTGTGCGGATGCAGGAGGAGATGGGTTCTTTTTCGTTGTCTTTTCTGACTGATAAAGTCAAATCCCTCACCCTCTTAATTACAATCGCACACGCACATACACACACACAATCAGCTTCCCTCATTAGGCTACACCAGCTGCAGTGATGCAGTGCCTGTCGCTTCTGCTCCAGCGGCTCGGTTGTAACCGCTCGCAGAATCGGCCTAATCCTACAGCTCACCGTCTTTAATTACGCGCGCGATTAGCCGCGGAAAAACTCGACCGTTCGGGGACGTTAAACCGATCAATTTGTTTTTACCCTCCTTATCTGTAGCATCCGAACGCCGGGGAGAAGGAAGAGTCGCTCTGCTGAGCGAGAGTGTGCCGGCAGTATGGAAACAAGTGTCATAAATGTGCAGTTAGCGGTCATAAAAGACGCAAGCCGTTAAACAAGGAACACCCTCGTAAATCAACCGCCTGACAGAGCAGCTGTGCGGTTCCTCCCTGCTCAGAGAGAGTTCTGATCAGTGATTTGGTGCCAGTGTTCACAGATCACTGGGCATTCTTATCTGGCGTCTATCTGCTCTGTAGCGCAGGCTCCTCCAGTCCAAAGGGTTCAGCTGACACATCCTTTAGCCCTCCTTTATCTGCCGGATATCTTTAGTATGAGGGCACATATGTTTAATTATTCTGATAATGTAGTCATCTGTGACACCAGAGCACCCTCCCCTCCTTGTGGACTGTGCTCATATGGATAAAACGAGCACTTCATTCACGCTCGCCCCGCATGATGCTATTAATACCGTGTTGTTTATAGCGAGAGCCGACCAGGTGCCACTGTGGAACGTCACCTCTCCAGCAGGCTGTTCTAGTTCCCCCTGATTCATTTGATCGCCTCGGTTGCCCGTCAAGAGGATTTGATAATGCATAGACTCACCGCTCACTCAACAGTTGTTAGGTTATTGACTCGTGGCGGCTTTCTGGTAAACGCTGTCGTACGAGGATCAGAGTGATGCAAAAATGTTTCATTGCTTTAAGCCAAATGGCCTTAAAGAAAATGTAGATGAGTTGCCACATCTTGTTCTCACTCTACCTGAAGGAATGTGCCCTGAGAAAGTGTGTGTGTGTGTTTGTGTGTGTGTGTGTGTGTATAAAGGGATGTCAGACTGGTTTTTCTTACCCTTTCGAGCTCCTCTCTATCGGCACAGACGGAGAGGCTGGGAGTTGATGTAGTCTCACATCACATCAGGGCCCAGTCCGCCCTGAAGCCTCTTGTTTCTCAGGAGTTCACTTCACACTAAAACTCTGACTGTTGCCCTTTTCCTGCAAACATTGAACGCATCATTTTTCAATATATGGGAAAACAAACTGTGTCTTAGTTCATTCATTTGTTTGGTTGTTGTTAAAAGAGCTATTCTGAATGACAGGCTCTGGTACAACGGACAGCCATGGTAAAATAGCAGTTTACTCTTGTCGGTGGTTCAGGTGGAGCTTAAAGGGACAGTTCACCCCAAAATAAAAGAAATAACTATTTTTCCTTTTATCTGTAGTGCTGTTTATCTAGATTGAGTCGTCTAGTTTTTGCGATATCGGCAGTAGAGTAGGGATGTCTGCCTTCTCTGTAATATAATGGAACAATAGGAACTATACTTTCTACATTAAACGGCTCACAACAAGGTTTGGCAATTATCTTGATTATCTGAGTCTTTATTTAATGTATAAACTGATTAAGTATTTTGTATGTAAAGGTATTTACAACCGCTGTAAAATAAATGCAGCAACTATCATGACATTCCCTTGTGATTTTTTTTAGAGTAGAAATACCAATTAGCTTGTGGGACTACTCTAGTTTAGTACATATATACCTCATTGTCCTTGAACACAGTACTTGTGTATTATTGTAATTGTGGCAGTGATCGACATGGCCGTTGTAGTGTCTAATACCGGTTATTAAGAGTTGTTGTCGTTTTCTTTTTTTGTCTGTGAGTGTTTTCTCTCAGTACATCTATGACGGTAAAATGCTATTCCTGCTTCTGCTGAGGATGATTGACAGCTGCCCTCCGAGCAGCACAGAGGATGATGTCATCCCTTCAGCTGTGAGGGGAGGGGCGTGGCCGAGAGGGGAAGGGGGCGGGGCTCCTCGCCCTGCTCAGCTTACTGAGTTTCAGGTGCGCCTCAACTTTCACAACAAGCCCGGCGAGCTGCAGCGACAGCAGCGCGGCGACACTACCCGAGGAACCCGGCGCGAATCTCTGGCTTATCATTTTGACTAACTTATCTTATGAAAACACACAGCTCGTCTTCAGTGTGTGAGGGGAAAATGCACTGGGAACAATTCCTCCGTTTGACGAATGGGAAGGTGAGCCGCTCTCAGCGCGCGTCGCGACGGGAAGAGGAGTTATCAAGCGGTTGTTGGGGGTTCATTTCTCTTTGCTTTGTAAGAGTTTTTAGAGGAATCTTGACTCTGGAGTTCTGGTTTTGCTCCTCCTCAGAGGTTGTTGTTGTTGTTGTTGACTGCTTGTTAGTTAGTCATGCTGCTGGGCATGCAGGTGAGCTGCTGCCTTTGTTTCTGACCTGTTATGGTAATAACGGCACACCTGAGTGGTGCAAGGTGAATAACTGTCTCTCCCTGTGGTCCTTCCTGGATTTTTAAAAATATTTATTTTTTAAATCTGGGTGGCTTAAATCCCCTGAAGCTGCGCTGGGAAATTCAGCTGCTTATTTTGTGTGCATGCGAAGAATAATATAGGAGAATATTGTTCATTACAATCTCTCTCCAGCGCCGGTGTCACAGTGATCAGTGTGTTCTTTCCCACAGGCATTTGTGTGGAAAAATAAATCACATTTGTGATTGGAAGGAGCTGCAGGTTCATAATCTTCTCCGCTTGAGTTGATTTTGAATTTAGGAAACGAATGAAAACCTCATTTTAAATTGTTTCTTTGGTTTTTACTCAAACACTCTGTGGCTTTCTTGAGAAAATTAGGTCAGTGTCTGCACAACGCAGACAAATATTCTTAAATCTGTGAAACTAATATCCTGTCGGTCTTGACCTGCGTCGTCGCCCCCTGAATGAATAGAAGTGGAGAATGAGCCGATACTCTTTTCCTTCTGTTCCGGCTCCTTTTAACCAAAGAAAAATACTGTGGATTCACACTTATACACTGAAATATTGAGCTTTGTTGGGATGTACTTTTTTCATTTTCCTTTCTTCGAAAATAAATACAAAAATGACATCATGCATCTTCCTCTTTCGGGAAACTGACCGCAAGTGGCCTTTTGCAACGTTTCAATTTGCTCACCGTCTTGCCGATCGGCTGCAGAAGTCTTTTAGTTTTTAATGTGTCAGCAAAATGACTTTCAATATGCCCGTAACACTTTTTTTTATTTTCCTCTTCAATCCCTCCTATCCTCCTTTGCCACCTTACCCTACCCCCCTGTCCTTGTCCTTTTCTCCCTCTCCTCGTCTCCTCCCTCTCAGATCGACCGGCTGGAAGTGAGCGGCCTCGGCCAAACACCCCTGGCTGTGTCGTGCGGGGCCGACGGTTCGTTCCCGGGAGCCGAGGACAGCACCCCCGACCCTCAGCGCACCAAGCAGGCGATCGCCCAGCTGCAGCAGAAGATCCTCAAGCTCACCGAGCAGATCAAGATCGAGCAGACGGCCAGGGATGACAATGTCGCCGAGTACCTCAAACTGGCCAACAATGCAGACAAACAGCAAAGCACACGCATCAAACAGGTGAGATCTCTAAGAGCAGTCGTATATAGTTCAGGGAGAAAACCAATCCTTGTCTTGGATTATATTTGTAATGGGTTTATGTGACCTGTTGATTCACGTTGGGATGCATTCAAGTGGAGTGGGTCATTACAGTGTAATGGTTGTTCCCCCTCCCTCATCAAAACCCGCTCTATGGCCCTCAGGTTTTTGAGAAAAAGAACCAGAAGTCGGCGCAGAGCATCCAGCAGCTGCAGAGGAAGCTGGAGCACTACCGCCGGAAGCTGCGGGAAGTGGAGCACAACGGCATCCCGCGGCAGCCCAAGGATGTCCTGCGGGACATGCAGCAGGGCCTGAAGGACGTCGGCGCCAAGGTCACGGGCTTCAGCGAAGGCGTGGTGGACAGCGTGAAGGGAGGCCTCTCCAGCATCTCCCAGGCCACGCACTCTGCCGCCGGTGCCGTCGTCTCCAAACCGCGTGAGATCGCGTCGCTGATCCGCAACAAATTCGGCAGCGCCGACAACATCCCCTCGCTCAAGGACTCCCTGGACGACCCCTCGGCGGAAGAGGGCGTGACGGGGGCCGGGGGGCGCTCGCTCGGCAGCGCCGGCCACCACCTCCAGCCGAGCCCCAGGTACGGCAGCGAGGACGACTGCTCCAGCGCCACGTCGGGCTCGGCGGGGGCCAACAGCACCACGGGAGCTCCCGGGGGTCCGCCAAGCTCCAAGGGCAACACGCTGGAGAGGAGCCAGAGCTCCAGCCTGGACATGCTGCTGCAGGAGGTGCAGGAGCTGAGGGAGGGACAGGCGAGGCTGGAGGAGAACCTGGACAGTTTGAAGAGCCACTATCAGAGAGACTACACGGTCGTTATGCAAGCGCTGCAGGAGGAACGCTTCAGGTACAGAGAGAAGAACGGACGAGAGAGAGAGTGTGTGTCATACTTCCTGTTTAGCACATGGAAGTGTGACATTATTCTTTTTGGAAAGATACTCCTGAACACAATACCGATGAGTCATATTTCTGCAACTTGTCCTTCTCGTGAGCTCTTTTATCAAAGCTGTAGATAAAAACTAAACCTTGACCGGGACCTCCTATAGAGATTCAAGATGTTTTTATTGTCATATGCACAGATAACAGAGTTACTCTGTACAGTGAAATGCTGCGTCCTCCTAACACACAGAATTACAAAAAACTTAAGGTTTAACAAAATAAGGCACACAATACATAAGCATGAAGCATAAAGGTGCTGCTCTTGTACTCATCCTTTTGCCCATTGTCGCGTGCTTTATGCAGATTTTGAAGTGTTCCTGTGCTATTACAATGACTAACTCTCGCTCTGACAACTTGCTTTAGAACATTTCCACTGATTGAGATCTCACAAGCTTCTGTGGAGACACCTGCACAGTTCCTCCAAGCACTTTGATCTTTAAGATCTTATTTCGGCCCCTTTGTCCCAGCTCTCGTCTCCGGCTCAGACGTCTCTGTGCAGCTCTTGTTTTGGGTTTGTCTCTGGGCAGTTGGCTTTAAAAAACACACACGCATTCCTCCAGAATGTCCTGACAAGAGGGCATGGAGATTAAGAGAGCAGGACAATAGAGGGGAGGGGAGATGTGGTGGGCAGCTTACATAGCAAAAGAAACACGCGCATTTTTCTCCCTAAAATGTCCATAGCCGTCTGCGTTTTGTCCCATAAGACCGAAAAATAATAGCGGCCAGAACAGAATGACCACTAAGGAGCTTTTTCCAGCCTGCCCCCTGGGAATAATCATTCATAAACCAGTCTTGTTGCTCTATAGCTATTCAGGGACCTAATCCATCATCCCCATTATCAAGAAAAGCCTCAAATATTAGGTGTTTTTTTTATCTGCAGCCATGCTGATGATTAATTGTGTCTTATTTAAAATCAAAGACGCAGGTGTCACACTCTTGTAATAAAATTCCTGAACACCTTTGGGCTTTGGGAAAATGTGACGTTCTCCTCATCTCAATTTTCCAAAATGTTAATAGACCAAACAGAGGAGCGACACATCGAGAATATTCAGTAAAAATCTGTTAAAAAGGGGAAACAAACTCAGACGAACTTACACGGATTAAGTCCGATGTCTATTCTTGTCCTACGCTCTCCATCTTGCCAAAAATGTAGAGCCGTATAGATCGCCCTCCTCCTGCCGGTACCTCCCTCTATCCTCTCTCTCTCCCTCTGCTGACTCTCTCCGATTGGCCGGATGGATCGGCAGATGAGTAAGCGTGCCCTAATCTTGTCAGGGCGAGTCATCAGTTCAGTCGGGTGTCGTGTGGTCAGATGCTGCTAATTTCTGAGCTAATGATGCCGCGGACTCACCCGTGTGTGTTTTTGTCTGTGTGTGTGTGTGTGTGCGCCCTCAGGTGTGAACGCCTGGAGGAGCAGCTGAACGACTTGACAGAGCTTCACCAGAACGAGATCCTCAACCTGAAGCAGGAGCTGGCCAGCATGGAGGAGAAGATCGCCTACCAGTCCTACGAGAGAGCCCGAGACATACAGGTCCGTCCTCCCCGGGCCGACGCCTCGGACATAAATGAACGGCTGGCAAAAAAGAAAAAAAAAGCCTTTCGGTCGAAATCATTGTACTTTTTTAAATTGGCTGCTTAAAAAAAAAAAAAAACAGTCTGCTGTACAAATGAAGTGTCAGAAAGTGATGATAAGAACGTTGAGAGGATGGAGTGTTCAATTAAATGGCTCCGGCCTTCTCTTCTGAGCTGCTGAGTCACTGCAAGCGGTTACGTGACTCCTGATAAACACACACACACACACACACACACACACACACACACACACACACACACAACCTCATTGCATTTCACACGGCAACGCACGAACATTTCGCACCCTGCCTACAGACATTTTACCGACGCAAAAAGCCGCCAAGTGCCGCGTTCAACGAACATTAGTTTTCATCCACATGTGGTAGTTTTTATTTTAAAAATGTCAGAAGTCATATTTTCACAGAGATGCTTTTAGTTCCTTAATACCACTTAATAACGGGGGTGTTGTCACTTAATGCCGGCTCCCGCCAGCCAATAATCGCCACCTTTTAGCACGCTCAACAACTGCTCCCGGGTTTAACCAGTTAGCTCCCGATAAATATGATGAATGTTTGAGTTTCAATCCTTTACATTACGGTTTAAAGGATCTCCAGTCGTGTCCATTCAGAGGTCTTGCGACAGGCGAGTGCTGAAGGGAGCTCAGCCGTCTTTAATTTGCTTTTGTAAGTAGTGCTAAGCTAATTACGTCCGCTCAGACTGGACAACAAGTTCAAGGTAGTCACACACGTACACACACACACACACACACACACACACACGCCTTCCAGCAGCTCCAGGCATTATCTCATTTGTCCATATTGACACTGCAAACAGGAAGACAGACATCGTGTTTTCTTCACGACACGAGCATTTCCTTGTCATTGACTTGCGCTCCATCCTTACCCGCCGTCGTCTGTCACGGCTTTCCGGTTTGTGTGTTTTTTTTATTTTTGCGTCTGCCTGCATCGAATCTATTTACGGTTCCAAGTTGCCCCTTGGCTGCAGTTCTCGTGCCTGCCAGCAGGGGGCGGTAAAGACCCATAAAACACACACTTTGTGGCCACGCTTGTTAGGGACACGAAGTCTAACGCAACCCAAATACACACAAACATTCTACCTGAACTAAGATGATAGGAAGTGTTTCATAAGTAATATTAGGAACATATTTTGATATAATAAAGTACATTACATTACATTTTGCAACTTACAATAAGTACATTCAACCATGAGTACAAACCCATGAGAACCAGAAAGTACAAATTCTTCAAGAAAGTTAAACTGCAAAGTGCTACTTTCTTCATTCAAGGTGGTAGTAAAGTAAAGTGGCCGCTGCGTGTGTTGTGGCTTTCCTCCTCTGGACTCTAAGGTGACTTCTCTGACAGATTGTTCTTTTGTTTTTCCTCTGCAGGAGGCGTTGGAGGCGTGCCAGACCCGGATCTCTAAGATGGAGCTCCAGCAGCAGCAGCAGCAGGTGGTGCAGCTGGAGGGGCTGGAGAACGCCACGGCCCGGACGCTGCTGGGGAAACTCATCAACGTGCTGCTCGCCCTCATGGCCGTCCTCCTGGTCTTTGTCTCCACCGTGGCCAACTGCGTGGTCCCGCTGATGAAGACGCGCTCGCGCACCCTCTCCACCCTGCTCCTCTTCCTCCTGCTGGCCTTCCTGTGGAGGAACTGGGACGCCCTCTCCGGGTTCACGCACCGCGCCCTGCGGCCGCCGGGATGAATCCGGCGAGCCGGCGCCGTGTTTTTTTTTTGTTGTCGCGTGGGTGCGTGACACCGGGTGATGTAACTTTTGCTGCAATCGCGCAGGAAGTTTGAAGAGCGCGGCCGCCGTTCTAACGGCCCGGGCCCGCTGAAATATTCAGCCGAGCGCTTTTAGGAAACGCGGCATCGAGGAAGCCGCGGCCGCGGCGGAGCGAAGCCGAGGACACTCGTGACTTTTAAGGAAAGGACGAGACTGTTTACATTTTCTGAAAAATGAACTGTCGTGTCGCTGTCCCTCAGAACGCAGCGGCGTACTGTGTTCTTTTGTCCTTTTTACGAGTTTAATCAACTGTAATGTAATTATTTCTCATAATATTTTTTATTGTCGTTATTTTATTCAGCGCCATGTAGCATTGTAGCATCGCCGCTACACGACGGGGACGCGCAGTCAGGAAACCGGGCCGGCGATTTGCTCCAAAGGCCCCGGCCCAACTGTAGAGACGGGCCGACGCGACGATGTGGTTGATTTGATTTATTTTTTTTAGGGACAGAACTCTCCTCCAGCTGTGATTTTGGTGGATTTGAACCGAGGCTGAAAACCTTCCTCCTTTTTCTTGCTGTGATGAAATTTTTGTTCATACAGAACATTTGTGAAAGGACCGACCTCGTGACCTTCAATTATGAGAGTCGTGGCGACCCAGAGACTTTTTTTGTGCTTCCTCACCACTTCTAATCACGTGCTTTTACTTATATTTTCTTTTTTTAAAAATTAAAACAAGAAAAACTGTTTCATAAGGAAGATCACAACTGAAACACAAAGACAGAACGGGGCCGGCGGAGAGGAAAAAGCTCACCATAGAAACGGCGCACAAACACACAGACAACATCTGGTTATTGTTACGCGTCTGCCATGTTTGGAACGGTTAAAATACAACACTGAGAAAAATCACTGGAACCAGTTTTGTGTTGTCTTTTTTTTTTTAAATGACAAAGGGCCATTGTCTGAGTAAAATCAATTTGCCGGGATAATTGTCTCCCCGCCGCTGAGCCATGTTTGGTGAGATCAGATCAGGAAAGACAGAGCGCTGGTGCTCGTCCAGCTCCATCGCAGCTAGAGCAGGAACGCTGCTGCTCTACATCCACGCGTCCTCTCCTCCAGCACCACACTCATATTGTCTCTTCTCTGGCCCCGCCCCTTTTCTTTTTCTACGAGCGCGCCGCCGTCCTCGCGGTGGCAACCACCCCAGTGCCAAAACCTTCCCGAGCCTCAGAGGGTCTGAGCTGAGGCGAGAGGAAGAGGAGGTTGTTCCTCTTTGCAGGTGTTTGCTTCAACTCAGATATTTTCATGAATGTCAAGGATGTATCCTTATTTAATTTTTTTTGCAAAGGAGGGAAAAACATCTATTAAAGAATCTGAACATGAACTTGAATCCAGGTCTTCAGAGTACAGTCCCTCAGCTGGCGGCGTCCAGTCTATTGTTCTTTCTTTCTCATTAAAGTCAAGGACACAACAAACAGTCCATTGAGAAGCAGATCCCCCCCAACAGGTGTCGGGATCTTTTTTTTTTAGCTGCACTTCAGATGAGTTGTAAGTCAGGCGGAGGCTCCAGGGACCCTTTTTCGTTTTTGATGGAGACTTTGAAAAGGCTGTCAGTCTGAAGACAGACGGCCTCGGGAGGGGACTCGGGGAGTTGACTCGGGTCGGGATCACTGTCACGCTCGTCTGAAGAGAAACCCCGCTGAGACGGACTCGCTCCATTTCTTGTCAAAGCGTTGATTAACTGCATTCGTCTCAAAGTGGAACGAGCAATTTTGAAGTGGTGGATTTTATTGATTCTGCTTCCATCTTGCAGCGGATCAGCTGAGGAAAGGGGCAGACCCTTGACCTCAGCTCGACCTTGAAGTAACACCTAATGATGTCTGGAGAGGGAACGGGGAGGAGGGTGTTGTGTGCTGAACCACTCCAGTGCCTTCTGATGTCCTTTTGTAAGTGTGGAATAAATAAAAAAGCATTCCCCAACTAACTCAAGAGCGTCACTCTTTCTTCAAAGTGGCTTCTTTTAGTGTGTGTGTGTGTTGTTGTGGATGGTTCTCTGCTTTAGGGGTCATGTAGTTTAAAATGGTTATTTCCAGGACAGGAAAAGTCCTTGAAAATAATAAAATCCCAAAAGTGTTGGAAAAGTCATGTGAATATGTTATACATATTCATATTCTGACGCTCCTCACACGTCTCCTTCATGAACGTCACCTCATGCAGGTTCCTCGTGTCGCCACCAGGTGGAGATATCTCGCCTTGTATGCTCTCCTCGTCTCCTCGTCTCCTCCACATGACTGAGAGTCCGTGTTGAGGGTGTGAACGGTCCTGAGGTGGAGGTCTGAACACGAGGAGGTGTTGCACCTTATCAGGAAGGAAACAGGTTGGGTGGGAGGGAGGGCCCCTTCAACCGCAGCCAGAGTGGTGGGCGACTAGGACAATATTTTCATTACACACACACACGCACACACACACACACTTTATTCTACTCACACACATTTAGATTAATTCGGCTGGATGTCGCTTGATTGAGCAGCTCTCGGTCACACCTCGCCCGCTGGTATCTGATGCGGGCAGCTTTGGCCCCGCACCGAGCCTTATCCCCGCAGGAACTCGTGTGCGCGTCCCGGGGGGAGGAGGGGGGGGGGGGCTCTCGGTGGCTCAGTCATTGTGTGTGCTGTGTTCCGTTTTTTTGGCACAAGGTGAGGTAGTGGAGGGGGGGGGGGGGGGTCATTATGTTGCACTTTATCAGCGCGCTTTCCTCCTCTTTTTTTTTACTCCGCCAGATTTGATGCGCGTGGCTGTGCGCCAAGGTAAACACGGGGCGCACTTATCTGCCCCACTGAGGGCTGCAAGTGGCGGCGAGAGAGGAGAGAGTGAGTTTACCCCCCCCCCCCCACCCCCTTCCCCCCATTCAGAGGAGTCCACACAGCAAACAAGCCCATCGATTGCGCACGATTTAGCATCGACTTTAATTATTGCATCCACAGATAACACACTGCGCGCCCGCGAGCTGATTTATGCAGTGTGCCTGACACATCCGCGGTCATTCATTTCTATTCAGAGATGTGAGCATATGCACACGACCATCCAGAGAGAGAGAGAGAGAGAAAAAAAAATGCTAACCATATTCGTCCATTTCTGAGTGTGGGTGTGGGGGGGCGCATGTGTTGCGCTTGAATATTTATGAGGTAAAGAGCGCAAGAAAGCAGCGATGGATGGATTTGGCTGTCAAAAACCGGAAAGGTGCGCTATAGTGTGCCCATCTGGTAGCACTTTCACGCCGCTTACCGTGCCGTATGTGCCCCCCCCCCCCCCCCAAAAAAAACGGAGCCCTCCGGATCTGCAGAACTAATCTGGGAGCAGAGGGAGAGTGGAGCGCAGGAGGTGGGACGGTGACCTGTCATTAACCCCAAAAGACGAGCGGAACCACGCTGGGGAGGGGGCACACACACACACACACACACACACACACACACACACACACACACACACACACACAAACACACTCATCAAGTGGGCCATGAAAGCAACAGTACAGGCTTCATGGTCACTATCCGGCTTCATATGGCGGGATGAGCTCACATGAGAACACACACGGGTTCATGTTTAACATTCAGTGAATATGAGCCTCGTCATATTTTATCTTGTAGTGGTAAAAAAAAAAAAAAAGTGCAGATCAGGTCAAATTAGCTCCAAAAATGATGCATCTCATTATTGTACAATTGTAAATGGAGATGGCATTACACTCTTTCCCACTGTTACCAGTAGATTTGACTTAAATGTGTACTATATTCATGACTAAATTGTTGAATAACCCCCCCCCCCCCCCCCCCCGCCCCGCCCTCCCGCCCCAAAAAAGTTTGATCACCTCCGTGCTGACAAGGCAACGTCCAGAAATTGCGCATCCAACAAATGAACAAATATCTACGTGTCTCTATTGTTACAAAGAGACATTTAAATCCACAACAAATATAAAAATAAACCCCTCTCAAAGAGGTGTTGTGGCTCTCGTGCGCCTCGGGAGCGGCTGCTGAGCTGCGCGGTGGGAAGAGAGGGACAGGGGAGGAAGCACGACTCGCTTATCGCGTCATTCTGGGTTCAGGCGCTGAGCAGGAAACAGCCTTTTCCTCCTCGGGATTGTCGCAGTGTCGGAACAAACACCACTATTCCGTCTTTGCTCAATGCACCCCTCGGCACAGAGCACGCGGAAGCCGGTCAGAAGGAAAAATGCCTCCTTCGGTAGCGAGAGCCGTCCTGCCGCTGCTGCTGCTGCTCGGCGCCCTGGCTCTGGAGACGCGCCGGAGCGCCAGCGCGCTGCGCGTCCAACAGGCGTTCGCGTCTCCAAACCGGACCAATAACTTCGCGGTGGACCCGGTGTCCCGCACCGTCTACCTGGCCACCGTCAACACCGTGTACCAGCTGAACGGCACGCTGAGCGTCGAGGTGGAGAAGAGCACCGGCCCGGTGGAGGACAACCTGTTGTGCCACGCGCCGCAGCTGCCCCAGGCTCCGTGCGAGCATCCCAAAGCCCTCACGGACAACCACAACAAGCTGCTGACGCTGGACCGGGACCAAGGGGTGGTGGTGGTGTGCGGCTCCGTGTACCAGGGCTTCTGCGAGCTGCGGAAGATGGGCAATATCTCGGAGATCGCGGTGGAGTTCCCGCACCAGGGCGAGAAGACGGTTTTCCCCAGCATGCTCAACATCGCCGCCAATCACCCGAACGCCTCCACGGTGGGGCTCATCTTCAAGAGCCACGGGGGCAGCACCCGGCTCCTGGTCGGGGCCACGTACACCGGGGCCGGCACCCAGTTTTTCCCCAAAAACCACAGCAAAGAGGACCTGCGCTTTGAGAACACCCCGGAGATCGCCATCCGCTCTTTGGACATCAAGGACCTGTCCCGGCTGTTCACCTATGACATCAACCCCTCGGAGGACAACGTGTTCAAGATCAAACAAGACGTCAAGACCAAGAACAAGCTGAACTTCGTGCACGCGTTCCTGCAGAAGACGTATTCCTACATCGCCTTCAACAACGACGCGAAGATGGGCCACAAGGAGAGCCAGCCCAACAGCATCCTGGCCCGCATCTGCCTGGACACGGAGAACCCGCGGAAGCCCAGCGGGCCGGAGAGCCGGAAGCTCACGGAGTCCTACATCCAGATGCCGCTGCAGTGTGGATTTAACGGGAACATCTACAACCGGCTGCTGTCCGTTTACCCCGCGGAGATCCAGGCGGAGGGCGGCGGCTCGGAGCCCTACCTGTTCGGGGTGTTCGCCAAGGCGGACCGGAAGTCCGCCCTGTGCGCCTTCAAGTTCGGGGACATCGACGAGGAGATCCGCCAGGGCCGCCGCAGCTGCTCCAACTCGCCCAGCAGCGACGTGCAGGTGCTGGACAGCGTCATCCAGGGCTCCGGCGCGGCCTGCGTCCAGAAGGGGAACCTGGTGGTAAGCGCGCGGATTCACACGGAGATGTTGGCTTGAAAACACGCGCGTGTTTGGTTGGATGCCACGTGGTCGTGTTGTGACATTTTTCTATATATAGTTTCTATATTTATTTTTTACATTTTATCAAGTGACAGTGGACGTAAGAGTTGAATTTGACAGAAACAGTTATTGACAAATTGAGGCAGTTTTAACTCAGCACCTTGACGATGGAGATGACAGATACATTGTTCTCCACTTTTTTGATTTCATATCATCAGAATCAGAACCATTTATTTGCAGGTATGTTACACATATGATGAATTTGTGTTGGCAGGTGGTGCATACATCACACAAACAGTCAACACAGTGCAATAGAAACATATTCCATTCACACTAGAGTATGAAATGTAAAATAAAGTGCACAGACACACAGATAACAGTACTGTAAACACGTATATGCATTATTTTATGAATGGTATTGGATAAAACGATGGATGCATCCTCAGTGGACAAATAATGCAGAGCGGTTACTAATAAACCTGCAATGATCCCGCGTGCCGTCGATGGAGACCTCCAGCATATACACGCTCATATCTGCTGCATCTCTCACGGTTTTCCAGCTATCCTCTTTCGCCCCCGAGGCTCATGACTCGGAGACAGAGAGGGAGAGAGGAAGAGAGAGAAAGAGAGAGAGAGAGAGGCTCTCCGGTGTCACGAGTAGAGGTCATGATAGCTGGAAAAGACGCTGTCGAGCCGCGCTGGGGGTTATGGGAAAGGGTGAGCCTCCACTGGCACCCGGCAGCTCCCTGTCTTATCAAATATGAAAAGAGGAAAAGGGCTAAATAGCCTTCCTTGTTTTTCCACTTCAACCTCAGACATGTCCCTTTTTATCGAGTGTGTGCTGGTAACTATAACTGAACCACAGTTTAAGCACAACATTAGCGAATAAAAGGCCGGCTTTGTCGTAAATGCGCTGAATGTTATCTCGCTTTTATGCTTTCCGCTCCAATCAAAAAGAAGAAAAAAGAAAGCATATTTGCCCCGAAGGAAACTTTTACCCTTCATGTCGGTCCGTGTCTTGAGCTTTTTGCACGGTGCGTAAGAGGAATGCCGCGAAATTCCGGCTTTTTTCTTCCCTCCGTTGTGGTCGACCAGACAGACGGGCGATGAGGTCAAAGGAGGCCGCGACCGCCGCGACCGCCGGGTCAGAGAGCCCGCCCTCCACGCCGGCCCCGCCTTGTCGGCCCGTGGCCCCCCCGGGGCGAGGGGGAATGGGGGGGGGAGGCTTCTCCCCGTGACCGGTTTTCTGAATGCTATCTGGATCGGCCCACAGGCCTTCTTGAACTAGTGAAGCGCTCAGTTCAAAGTGGTTGTACGGTGGCTTTTCCCCCCAAATCTGTATTTTTCTCTCGTCAGTTTAGTTGTTTGGTTTTACCGCAGTCAACGTGCTTTACACGTAAGATAATATAAGAAACTAATAAAAAAAAGAAGCCTACTGGGGGATCAAAAACAGTCCAAAAATAAGACAAACGTGCAAACTCAGCAAAGTAGCACAGTAACAACTTCCTTCCCACTCACAGAATCAAGTCTTTCTTAAGTTTTCACATTTGTGTTGCAACGGCCGCCGAAATGTGATCTTTGTTTTTCTGTAGTCGACAGTCTGAAGGCCAGCTGAGGGAAAGCCAGACACAATTTATGATAAGAGACACAAGGCCGTGAGCAGAAGGGCTCGTGGGAAACGACTCTACAAATATCCACTCTGCTTAATTCTTTCTCTCTCTTTTTTTTTTTTTTTGCCTCTGCCTTTGCACGCTCTGAAATATTCAGAGAATTCCCAACAGATCCCGGTGCTCGTCGAAGCGTGGCACTAATGTTTTATCGTTGCCGGCTGAGGATTTGACAAAAGCTTGAGTCTTATGAGTGTTGAAGACCCTTGTAAGCCCCTTTCAAGTATTCCGAGATGTCGAAAAAGTGATTTGGAGGAATGAGCGGCGCCGCTGTGATCGCTGCTATCAGCTCTTGTTCTCCACTCGGCTTTCATCATTTCATCATGCGCCGCTCTGTTCTGTTCCCTCTAATCTGTGTGTGTGTGTGTGTGTGAGTGTGTGTCTGTGCTTCCGTGTGCGAGCTAATGAGCATCGATCTCGCTCTCGTTCCGTCTGCGTTGCAGCTGCAGCTGGAGCAGCTGGACTGCGGGGCGGCCCACCTGCAGCACCCGCTGGCCCTGCGCCGGTCCCTGAGGGCCACGCCGCTGGTGGAGTCCACGGGGCTCACCGCCGTGTCCGTGGACAACGTGCACAACCACACCGTGGTGTTCCTGGGAACCGGCAACGGACGACTTCGTAAGGTGAGACGCGCCAGGGAAGACCGGCGACACGCACACGCACACACACGCACACACACACACACATATGCACAGACACACACACACACACACACACACATGCACAGACACACACACACACACACACACACACACTAACTGGGGTGGGACTAAGGGAGTGTTTTGCAAGGTCACAAGTAAGTCTCAAGACTTTGCGTCAAGTCTCGAGTCAAGTTTTGATTCAAGTCTTGAGTCATGTCTCTTGTCAAGTCTCGAGTCAAATCTCGAGTCAAGACGGGAAAGTCTCTTGTCAAGTCTCAATTCAAGTTTTGATTCAAGTCTTGAGTCAAGTCTTGAGTCAAGTCTCGAATCAAGTCTTGAGTCAAGTCTCGAGTCAAATCTTGAGTCAAGTATCGAGTGAAGTCTCAATTCAAGTTTTGATTCAAGTCTTGAGTCAAGTCTTGAGTCAAGTCTTGAGTCAAGTCTTGAGTCAAGTCTCGAATCAAGTTTTGAGTCAAGTCTCGATTCAAATCTCGAGTCAAGACGGGAAAGTCTCTTGTCAAGTCTTAAGTCAAGTCTCGATTCAAGTTTTGATTCAAGTCTTGAGTCAAGTCTCGAGTCAAATCTTCAGTCAAGTTTTGATTCAAGTCTCGATTCAAGTCTCGAGTCAAGACGGGACAGTCCCGAGTCGAGTCCGACGTCCTAAACTTTGAGTGTGTTTGAAATGTTTTTATTTGCGGCACACGTTTTGAATAAAGAAGGTCGAGGCTGAGCCAAGTCACTGGTGTTGAAGTCGAGTCTGCAGTCACCAAACTCTCGAGTCAGACGCCGAGTCCCAGTCAGTCCCAACAAACGCTTCCTCAGGTCTGAACACGGTCGCAGCAGATGCTCGCCACTAAAAAGGAGTTCATATTAATTGAATGAACGAGCCCTTGAGCATGGAAAAGAGACTCTGACTGTAGAAGTTGTGCGTCTCAGATGTGGCTGCTGAGTCTCTCAGTAAACCAGACAAAGGTGTGTGTGATGAAACACTGGCAGGAATGTCTGCTTTCATCCGGTAGGTTCTCAGCCCCGTTCATCCATGACCCATCACGGCCCACTAAGTAGTCCTAATCACGCGCTCTAACGGTCCTCAGACCTGGTCATTGTCTGGCCCGATCACCAGGACGAGACGCTGTAACAAGAGCGCTCGGCAGAGTATGACTCGGCGCGTCGGTCCGCTTCCGTTTACCGACATCTGCGGAAACAAAAAAAACCTTCTCCCGTTCAATTAACGGCGTTCCTTGATTCTGACTCCACAACGTTCCCGGCCGCCCCCGACCGAGCCGAGCCGCCCGCGAGCGCCGCGAGCTGCTCCTCGGCCGTCCGTGGGGAGAAAAAAGGAAACGTAAACTTACTCCCGAAAGCTTTGTGCGCCAAATGCTAAACAATAGGTGGGCACTTTTTTTTTTTTATTTTTACAACATGAAAAGCAATCTGCTGGAGGGGCGTGTCCAGCTCACTTCCTCCCCAGACGAAGGCGCCGTTACAGCCCCAGCTGAGCGCGCACATGGTTTCTGAAAGGTTTATATCAGACGCACAACATTGGTGTGTGTGTGTGTGTGTGTGACTGTATGTGTTTGTGTGTTTGCTTGATTGCAGGTTACTGTGTTGTTTAGGTGTTTGACTTTGTCTGTAGGCCAGTGTGAGTGGTTTAGTGATTTCATGTGTTTACTCAGAGACGAATGCATACCCTGTGATTATGAGCTATATGTGTGTGTTCTCTCTCACCATGTGTGTGTGTGTGTGTGTGTGTCAACCTCGTTATAAATGGACGCATGCTATTTTGTGTGACCTTGGGCAACAACATACTCTCTGCTTTTTAGCTTTATGTGTCTTTTATTGTGTACGCGCGCTGCTGTGTGTGTGTGTGTGTGTGAGGCAGCGTCTGTCTGCGCCTCTGTGTGCGTGCATGTGTGTGTGTGTGTGTGTGTGTGGTGAGCCCTGAGGATAGAGCTGTTTCAGAGGTTAATGGTGCTGTTAGTGTGTGTAATGTGATTCTGACTGTGAGTTTGGCTCAGGCTAAACACAGGGGAACAGTGGTCGAGATTAAGTTAGCTTTCTTTTACTGTCTTTGAGAGGGGCCCTCAGTGAAGTAATTTGTAATTACATGCATTTCTTAATGAAGTCTCCCCCTCCCCCGTTACAGCTGACTTCCAATTTTTCTCCCCCTTCTCGCAGCGACCGCCTGTTATCGGTCCGTCGTCCTGCGGCCGCCCCGCCCCGCCGCTCGTTGTCTCCTCTCGGGGGCTCCGTCTCAAATATAAAAGGCCCCTTTGATTCACTTTTGCAAACAAACAGACTTCATCTCTTTCTCCCTCTTGTCCTCCCGTCTCTTTATTCTCCCTCCTTCTACACACCCAGGTCCACACACACACACACGCACACACGCACACGCACACGCACACGCACAGCAGCTGAGCACTCCTTAGTTGAATAGTGTCTTTCATCTGCAGGCAGATAGACAGAGAATGGAGTCAGAGCGACCCGCCGGTGCAGCAGGTGTTTTGTTGGTTGACCTGGTGGCGCTCTGGGCCACAGCTCTCCTCAATCTTCCTCCTCCTCCTCCTCCTCTTCCTCTTCCTCTCTGCTCCTATCCTGCTCCCTGTCCAGGTGTGTGGGCTGCTGTTTACCAGCTCCTCGCTGTGTCACTCAGCGTATGTGTTTGCAGTCTCTCGGGTGTGGGGTGAAGACATAGCACAGCTGCTTGCTATCTCGCCGGCAGAAGTGTGTGTGTGTGTGTTTGTTTGTCTGTCTGTGAGTGTGTGTGTGTGTGTGTGTGTCGAAGGGTGGGTGGTGTTAAAAAAACGACAGTGATATTTGGAGGTTGAGATAACGCCTCTCATCACAGGTTAAGCCAATGGTTTGCTAAGCTTCTGTCTGCTCTGGTTTAACATTAACCAGCAAATGGCTCAGTGGGTGGTGATAATGTTGTGTGTGCTTGTGCGTGTGTGCGTGCGTGCGTGTGTGTGTGTGTGTGTGTTCAGCGGATGGAGAAGTGAAGGAAACCCGTGCTTGTCACCAGATGCCGGTCAGTTTGCCAGTTCCTCAGGATGTCTCCATTGAAGGGAGACCCAACAAATCGGAGAAATAAGAGCTTTCACTGTCTGCGTGACAGGAAGTCTCACTCGGCACAGTTTGTTTTCGCTACACAGCCTTGTGTGTGTTTGTGCTTGTGTGTGTGCCTGTGTGTGCATGTGTGTGTGTGTGTGTGTGCATATCTCTGTGCGTACGTGAGAACATGTCACCCGTTTTATTATCTAGAGCTGCAGGAAGGCCGGCGCGTAGATAAATCACAGCTCGGCGAAACCAGATTAGGAGCACAGCTTGAACAAAGGAGCTCCAACAAATATATATATATATTTTAAGGCTTGGAAAGATATTTTTGAAATAGAACATACGAGCATTAGTGATCAAGAAAGTACAATTAACAGAAACCCGTACATACATTCATATTTTAGCGGCGACTGGTGCGTCTCAGTCGGGTTCAGGGCGAAAGTTTCCCCACAATGAACGTGTTTATCTTCCCCAAACACCTTCGTGCTCGGAGTCAGACGAGTGATCACGATGAGGATTGCTGGCGTGAATCCGCGGAGGAGGAAATGAATACAAAAAATGTTCTTCCTCCGAGAAAAAAAAACAAAAAAAACACCTGTCCCTGAATTTGAACTGAGTTGCTCGATCGACAGAAAAAAACTGCTGCGGTCACATCGAGTGCAGGATTTTTCTTTCCGTTGACTTAACTTTGAGGGAAATGTTTACTGCGACCTGCTCCAACCCCCCGTGTCCTCTGCTCTTGTCTCCTTCACAGCTGACCCTCTTGCCCAACATGACCTTGGCCAATCAGTGGACGCTGAAGCTGCCCGCCAGCGAAGCGGTCCACCACATCATGACCTTCGACCCCAACGACAGCAACTTCCTTTATCTCATGACCTCTCACCATGTAAGAATGTGGCCCGCCGCCGCCGCCGCCGCCGCCGGCTCCTCTCTTCAAGATCCATCTATTGATTTCTCCTCTGCCTCTGATTTGTTCTCGTGGGCCGCGGAGCAACGATCAGACCTCATTTCACATCCAGCAAATCCTCTTTGCTCCTCGCCTCCATTTTGGCCGAGCGCTCGCACGTTTCGCGGGCGAAAGACGCGTTCGGGTGTCGCGTCTAAAAGCAGTGTCCTTCTGACAGGACGTGGCGTGCACCTCCATCACATACATGTACAGTTTAAGTTCAGCTCAGTGCTTCTCAAAGCTTTTTTTTTGCTGGAAAAATAATGTTCATGCCCCTCCGGCCCAACGAAATTGTAATTAAATGGTCAATGATGAATTTTTATTTCACTTTTTGCGATTCCTTCCGTGTTTTATTAATCCTAGAACTCTATTGTTAAAAATAGTCACACTATCACTAACGTCAGGTGACTTTCACCTGATAGAATGTGCCTGATAAAATCTACTGCTCATGAAAATATACATTTAAATACAACAGTACAAGGCAGTGAAGTATTCTTCTTTTATTTTAGACTATAGCACGTATCGTAAAACGAAAAACAGGTATCACAGGGAGACCCTGAAAAAAGGCTCCAAATCTGGTGAAAAATTAGGGAATCATCAATAAAAAAAAGATTTAAAAAATAATAAAGGAGCTATGAACTTGTTATTTGGTCCACGTGTTCCTGGGACATGTGAGTCTTGTTCTGTGAAGGAAAAGTCTCCCCTCAATGTTAAACCCACCCGGAAAAAACAGTCACACTATCACTAACGTTAGTTTTCTTTAGTTAAATAATAGAATGGAACAATGCAATCACTTTCAAGTGAACCAGGTTGCTCCATCAGACAAACACAAACAGCACGTGTGATCACGTTGTTAGAACAATGCAAACAAAGTTCTATGTGTGCAAAAAAAACAACCAATATTTGCCAAAGAAAATAGCTTATTGTGGCTTCAATTAACCTGTTTTGAACTGAATATCTTTTCAAGATAATAAGGATAACGCGCAACGAGTGCAAGACAAAACAGCATGAGTGCAGATGTGTGAGTCATCAGGTCGTATCAGTGTTAGTGGCCGCAGTGAGTCAGCTTTCCTCTACACATCTTTTTAAAACGAGGTCGTACATTTGATTCGGTCGCTCTCAGTTCATGCTCCATGTTGAGCGTAGATCTGTATTTTGTTTTGAGAGACGCATCAGCAGATAAAACGCTGCTTTAACTCGTCGCCCCGCGGCCCCAAGGTGACGCCGCTAGCCCGAAACCCAAACAATGTTTGATTAGCAGAACAGAGGAACGCAGCAAAATGCTCCGAGAGCGCACACTATGTAGCATTAATAGTGTTAGCTTAGGTTACACTATGTAGCATTAATAGTGTTATCTTAGGTTACACTATGTAGCATTAATAGTGTTAGCTTAGGTTACACTATGTAGCATTAATAGTGTTAGCCTAGGTTACACTAGGTAGCATTAATAGTGTTAGCTTAGGTTACACTATGTTGCATTAGTAATGTTATCTTAAGTTACACTAAGTAGCATTAATAGTGTTATCTTAGATTACACTGTGTAGCATTAATAGTGTTAGCCTAGGTTACACTATGTAGCAATGATAGTGTTAACTTAGTTTACACTGTGTAGCATGAATAGTGTTAGCTTAGGTTACACTATGTGGCAAAAATAGTGTTAGCCTAGGTTACACTATGTAGCATTAATAGAGTTAGATTAGGTAACACAATGTAGCATTAATAGTGTTAGCCCAGGTTCCACTATGTAGCATTACTAGTGTTAGCTTAGGTTACACTATGTAGCATTAATAGTGTTAGCTTAGGTTACACTAGGTAGCATTAATAGTGTTAGCTTAGGTTACACTATGTAGCATTAATAGTGTTGGCTTAGGTTACACTACGTAGCATTAATAGTGTTAGCTTAGGTTACACTATGTAGCATTAATAGTGTTGGCTTATGTTACACTATGTAGCATTAATAGTGTTAGCCTAGATTCCATTATGTAGCATTACTAGTTTTAGCTTAGGTTACACTATGTAGCATTACTAGTGTTAGCTTAGGTTACACTATGTAGCATTACTAGTGTTAGCTTAGGTTACACTATGTAGCATTACTAGTGTTAGCTTAGGTTACACTATGTAGCATTAATATTGTTAGCTTAGGTTACACTATGTAGCATTAATAGTGTTAGCTTAGGTTACACTATGTAGCATTAATATTGTTAGCTTAGGTTACACTATGTAGCATTACTAGTGTTAGCTTAGGTTACACTATGTAGCATTAATAGTGTTAGCTTGATAAATCATCTCATGTATTAATGCTTTGTAAGGCATGAATAGTCCTCTCTTTAGATGAGGTCACAGAACTTAACTAATACTTCATACTGAATTAATCATGGCTTGCAGTATTAAAACAAATAAAGTTAATAAAGTGCATACCAACATCTTTCTATGTATAATTAAATGCATGAATAAATTCTAATGTTACACTTTATGATTAAATTAATAATGTATGAGTCCTTAATGCTTCATTTACAAATGGGGAATCCATCATTCATAAAATATGAAAACCAAAGCTTATTCATCAAGAATGAAACATTTCCAAGTGTGTTTATGAATGAGTTACGAATGAGTATTCATGTTGGACTAATGCTTTATGAATAATGAATTAAATGTTTACTCATGCGTTACTGATGCTCAATAGTGTGCAGTTATTATAAAATGCTGCCGATGCTCCAAAAGTAGCATCTGGAACCATCGTTGTTCTTGTTAAATGATGACCTGATTACCAGAAGTGTTTTTTTCTTTCAGGACGAGTTCACTGTGCATGCATCTGTCGTCTGAAATATAGTGCGTTTAAAATGTTGTGTGTGTGTGTGTGTGTGTGTGTGTAGATGCTCAGGGTGAAAGTGGCAGACTGCGACCAGTGGAGGAGCTGCAGCGACTGCTTGGGCGCGGGCGACGCCCACTGTGGCTGGTGCACGCTGGAGAACCGGTGAGAAGCGCTCGCACTTTGTTTTCCTCGCTTCTCCTCCTCTCTGCTCTCTCCATCATCTCTCCAGTTAAACGCTCAGCCTCTCAGTCCTCTCAGTCCTCTCCTCCGCTGAGCAGCTGGAACGTACAATTCATCCAAATCATCGCGGTGTCACGCGCACGCCACATCCTTTGTGTTTAGGAACGGGTGGAAACGTCACCGCTGTCTGCGTTTAACGCTGCAGCTACTGACACGAGGTAGCCCTTTAAGCCCCAAACCCTAAACCCCTAATCCTGGATTGTTTGACTTGTGTTTAGAGGTTGTACATGGGGATTATATACTATCATGGCCCTGATGTCTAACATTTATTTTCCTTGATTTGCGCCCATTTTCGGGGACCCGACAGGGCGTTTGAATTGACGCTGCTTTGCTGGTTTTTCCATCACCTCCATTCTCACTTTTCCCAAAAATTGTTGCTTGGCTGAATGAGCCTTTTGGCAGCGAGGGAGTGTGTGTGTGTTTTTTTTTTGGGTGGCTTGGTTGGAAAAGCTGTTGTTGGATCAAGCTGAATTGATTTGCTTTTCATTAGGCCTCCAGTCTGGGGGAGTCGCATCGCCGTCCTGAGCGCTCCCCTGACTCCCTGGTAGTTTAGGGAGGATTGACGGGCGAGGAGCATGAACTCGCGAGCTAGCGAGAGAGAGCACACGCTGTGATTAATGTGGCTCTGTCAGGGCCGGCGAGTTTGTTTGTGTGTGTGTGTTGTTGTTGTCTTGCGTGCATGCGTGTGTGTGTGTGTGCGAATTGGTTGCTTGCTTGGTGATTAAAGCAGATCAAGACGAGATAGTGGATTTTGTGATGAGCTGTGCTGCGGCTCTGGAGGCGCTGGCATCGCCGGGGGCCATTCAGAGCTGCAAGAGTGGAACGGATGAGAGTTGTGTGTTTGTGTGTGTGTGTGTGTGTGTGTGTGTGGTCAGACCGTCTCGCTGTCATCTCCTTGTCTCCTCTCCTTATTTAACTATGTGTCGTCTCTTTATCCCAGTCCTTTTTTTTTCGCTTCGCTGCATTTTTTCTTTTCTACCCTCGTGATTCTCTCTCTCTCTCCCTCTCTCTCTCCCTCTCTCTCTCTCTCTCTCTCTCTCTCTCTCTCTCTCTCTCTCTCTCTCTCTCTCTCTCTCTCTCTCTCTCTCTCTGCCTTCAGCTTCCTTCTCTTCCCCCCCTCACTCCTCTTCCCGCCTCCTCTCACTCGTATTTTCCAGTTTGCTTTGAGAATTTAGCTACCCCGCTCTCAACCTCCCTCGTCCTCATCTCCTCCTCCTCCTCCTCCTCCTCCTCCTCCTCCTCCCCCAGTGCCCTTGTCCTCCTCTCTATCCCTCTACAAAGGAGCGTTGATTGTGATGATGGTGGTGGGAGGGGAGAGCGCACACTGGTTCTTTGACAGGGAAATGTCAAAGTGTGTAAGGCTGTGTGTAAGTGTCAGTGCGAGTGCGCGTCGCTGTCTGGCTCTCGGAGGCCAGGGAGCTGATGTCATGCGTGTGTGTGCGTTTGATGGCACTGTTTGGCCGGTCATGCCGGAGAGCCGGCGCTGAGGCGCTGAGGCCCTCCGAGCCCGAGGGATCAGAGGGGTTGATGTGTGGGCGGTGGACGGACTCCTCCATCACCTTGCTGCCTGATACAACGAGAGGAAAGAGAGAGAAAGGGGGGAGGGAGGGAGGGAGCAAGGGGAGGGGGCTATCTGGCAATCTGTGAAGTTACAACTGTCTCCGCGGGTTTGATTTGAGTCACGGCCGTGACGTCCCTCGGCGCGTCCGCCGCATGTAGAGCATGTCTGTTCGCTCTCGTTGGAGTCGACATTGTTGTCTGAATAAGAGAGCGAGATAGTCTCCCCCCCCCCCCATCCGCCCCCCCGCCAGAGATAACGCTCAGTCCTTGATCACTCTCCAGCGCCGGAGCCGGTTTAATCTGCCACATGTCACAAGAAAGCACTTAAATATCTTTATTTGAATCAAATTATGCGTCATGTGCAGTCTTTGCTATTCACAAATTATCATGCTTATCTCCCAGTGACTTTGTGTGAGGTTGTGCGTGCGCGTGTGTCTGTGTTTGTGTGTGTGTGCACTTATAGAAGCTTGTATGTTCTCCGGCTGTTTAACAGTCTCACTGGTTTCCCACCTTATCCGACGAAATGACACTTAGAAGGTGGTGATTTTTCTCGGGTCATATTCTAGCTGCATATGTTGACTCTGTTTATTTTAAGAAGCTGTTTGAAAAGTCAGCATTGCTGTTGTGAAGCAGTTGAGTGGTGTGTGTGAGTGTGTGTGAGTGTGTGTGTGTGTGTGCTGTATGTGTGTATGGATGTTGCTTTTTAGGGAAGAGAAAAGTGCTTTGAATGTATTTCTTGCTCACTGCTGCACTTGATCAAAGAGTTGTGTAAATAAGCGGACGAGTCGTGAATGCATTTAGGGGAGAAAAGAAAATAGATACAACAGAGAAAGTCGAAGACATCGTGATGTGATTTTGCCGGCGAGTCGTTTCAAATCACGCAGCGTTTGTTGATGTTCATCCGAGACCGACATGTCTTTTTCTCTTTGAGATCACGAGATGATGTTTTCCTGGACGCCTGTTTCCCGTTTATATCAAGAGGCATCTATGATGTATTCAGCGCTTAAAGATAAAGTCTGGAGTTTACTTGATAATCTAAATATATTCTTCGAGATGGAAAACAAGCGGGGCACTTTTGGGCTCGTTGTAACCCGAGAGGAAGTTGTGTTTTAAGCCCTGATTTTTTAACTGAAACGTAAATAAATCCCAAAACAAGTGACATAATTCATGTCATGAATGGTTGTGATCTCAAAGAGAGGCGTCATCGAGGACCAAGAAGTACCAAAAGTTAGCATCAAATAGCATTTTCAGGTGTACCGGTTTAAGTGATGACTAATTTGGCACTAATTTGTGGCTCTTGTTTGAGAAGTTTGCCATGATTTGTGAAATAGATTCTATATATGGGAGTCAGAGCGTTAATAAGAGCAGCAGACGGCTAACGGCAGTGTGAAGATAAACGGGAGTCACAGAGTGTCTCTGTGTTTGTTGTAATCGGAGCTTCTCGGATCGCCGGCTGCTTCTAGTGTTTGTGAGTCTTTCCATCTCGTTCTCGTTCCCTCGGCACACAACGCCCCCCTCTCTATTTGAGTCCGCTGATAGTGTGCCAGAGCATTATTATGTTTTATGTACTTATTTTAAGGCCCAGATGTGAGATTTCTTTCTAAACTTAACAAAGTCTCATCCACCCGTTAAAGTTTGGTTTCTGTGCCGATCGATGTGCGGCCAGAGGATGTCGTAACGATGTAAAGCCCTCCGAGGCTAATTTGGGATACACAACATAAATTGACGCCAATGACTCCGACCAAAACACCCGTACGTGACGAGTTAGGACGCGAACGTGGTGTCTGCTGTGTCTGTTGTGTCCCTCTGGGTGGCTCATGGCCGCCGCCCTGCTGCTGTTAGCACTGTTAGCACTGTTGCTGCTGTTAGCACTGTTAGCACTGTTGCTGTCGTTTGCACTGTTAGCACTGTTGCTGTTGTTTGCACTCTTAGCACTGTTAGCACTGTTGCTGTCGTTTGCCCTGTTAGCACTGTTGCTGTCGTTTGCACTGTTAGCGCTGTTGTTTGCACTCTTAGCACCGTTAGCTGCTAGTCGACAACTCAAAACGGAGTGGAGGGCAATAGATATGCTCTAAATTCTTTATCGAGCACCTTTAAAGACTAAATAGTCTCCGGCCACGCTGGCAGCTCAGTGAAGAAGTGCAGTGTGCGTACATGCTAATCATGCTAGTGTGTACAGTGTTCCCTGTGTCAGTACTAGTGGCTTTAGTTTAGCGGGTAAGGTCATAAAACATTGAATGTTTTACCTGACGATGGTGCTAAATGAAACGTCCGTTATTAGAATTCATCCTCTGGGGACCATGAATGTCTGTACCGAACGTAATGAGGTAAAAAGAGAAAAAAGGCATCACTTTGGTGCGCTCACTGAGAATCATAGCTCAAAGAACAACTGTCTGAATGGAAACTAGATCAAGAACTAAACCAGTTTCCAGCGTATTAGGCGGCTGAGAGTGTATCCAGAGTTTTGATTGTGTCTTTTGTGGTGGCTTGCAGAGGCACTCGGCTCTATTTTTAGTTTCGGCAGCGGACCTCTCGGCCCCCTTCTCAGCCCCTCATCAATCTGGACGTTTGCTTTCCGGACGCAAATACTCACGCTCGGAGGAGGCATTGCGGGGCCACGCAGACACACACACAGACACACACACACACACACACGCTTTATTTTAAAACAACTATAGAAGCGCGAGAGGGAAGTTGGATGTGCCAAACTCATTAAGCGGCTTGTTAGGACGCCGCTATAATGGGGCCTGTTTGATTCCTCCTCACTCTGAGGTCACTTTGTCCTTCCAGGCTGCTCGGCGGATGAACTGAGCTCTGTGCCAGCGGCCGGCGAAGTTCATTAGTGAAGCAGAGAGTGCGCGGCCACCTTGCTTGTTGAATGCCTCCTCACAATCCTTCTGTCCTCCAACGTTCATTATACTCACAGATTGGCTCGGCAGACACACTGTATTCTCTGTGCACGTCCACACAGACGCACACATTCACGGAGGCACTGTTAGTTCACATTAAGGAATCAGCAGCGGGGTGTGTGTGTGTGTTTTTTTTTGTGTGTGTGTTTTTTTTATTCAACTATTGGTGACTGGCCCCTGATGCTGCAGGACGGGAGTTGCCATAGCAATGTGCGTGACCTAGAGTCAAGTAGTTCTCTTGTGTTGAGCCGAACAAACTGACAGCCGAGGTCTGAATGTGACATTAGGAGACCGGAGCACCTCGTCGCTCTGTGGGAAGCGGACCGTGAAAACCCAGCGGTGAGAATTCGCTCAGTCCTGGGATGAAAATGGAAACACAAAAGTTCCGTCCTCGCCGCACAAAGGATTAAACGTCGACCCTCACAGCTGTGCAATGATCGATGGGGTCTCCTTCACCAGCTGCGTCATTTGACAAACAATTACTCTACATATGTTTGCGCCACCTTTTGCAGCGAGGAAAGGGAAAAGGAAGTTTCTGGATTTAAGTTTCTATGACGTATTCAGTGCAATCTCTCAAATATCCTCTCTCTCTCTCTCTCTCTCTCTCTCTCTCTCTCTCTGTCTCTGTGCTCTAATCGAATCCGCACATCGATACGGCCCGATACCAACGTGATTGTCTGTCACTTTGTCCAGATGCACCATCCAGAAGGAGTGTGCTCGGGCGCTGCAGGCCCGCTCCTGGATCAGCATGGGCGAAGGGCCCCAGCAGTGTCCCTCCATGACCCTGACGCCTCCCGAGATCAGCATCGCCGCAGACATCAAGGTAAAGGAAAATAATTTAAAAAAAACATCTCCCGCTGCGTTATTGTTGTCCCTCACACTTCATTTCCCTTTTGTTCCTCATCAAGGTATGTTTGTAATGGGGCCAGCGTATTTAAAGCAGATGTCTCGTGACCACCTTTTAGAACCGGACACCTGTCCTCTATTATTATACACTCTATTATTATTATGACTGATGGCTGGTAAAGTCACGCCGACACTCTTTTAATGCCAGCAGCTCCCTCCACCTCCTCCACGCAGTGGAAAAATTGACTTTAACGTGGCTATAATCAATATGGGGATGATGTGTTTTTGTTGATGTTGTGTAGTCTAGTTTAGACACAGGCACGTCAAAGCCTGAAAATTCACAAGAGGGGTGTTTACGGATGTATTTTATGTATCGTAGAACAAAACATTGCAATTTCTCACAGACTTTATTACAGGCATCTAACCAAAAAACCCATAAACCCCCCCAAACCTCCCCAAAGGAAATAGAAGCGCAAAAATGCTGACTCATTTCCGTGTTTCTGGACTCCTGCAGCACTCTATTAAAAACGTGATAACAATGTGTGCTGGTTCCCTCTCGCTGCTCTCCCCTTGGTTTTGGTGCAAGTTTAATGTTCAATGTCAGAAATAAAATCAACGGCAGCGTTGTGATGCGATCAGTTCTGCGGGCGTGTTTCCCATCAGCACACACAACGGATCTGAACACACACAACGGATCTGAACACACACAACGGATCTGAACACACACTTTTATCGTGTCGTTTTTTCACAGATAATTAAACTGCAACCAAGACACTGAGAAACTCAGTTTGCGTGTTTCACTTTGGTCGTAAAACAGCAAACCAGGTGTGTGTGTGTGTGTGTGTGTGTGTGTGTGTGTGTGTGTGTGTGCGTAAAAGCAGAGCTTACCGGTGGCACAGCATGAGAGAGCATGCCATACACAGCTGTTTCCTTCTCTTTAACCATTTACTGACAGTAATTAACTTTTGATATCTGCCGTTCCTTGTTTGGCTCAGCAGGAAGGTTTTCTCCGGGGGCCTCCAGCTGTCGCTCTAAAACACACACCAGTAGGGCCGCAACCAACGATTACTTGTCATTGTCGATTAATCCGCTGATTATAAGTTGTTTGAGCTATTAAAATGTGAAACAGCGTCTCCAAAAAAGTGCAAGAGGACGTCCTCAAAGGAGGAAAGACACCAGAAAATACCAAGGATTTGACATGACAGAAATTACTGACATAGATTAATCGCTCATCAAAAATGAATGCGGATCGGTTTAATAGTTGTTAAACATTTTCAGACGGACATTCAGCGTCATCAGATCTAACTCACATAAAGTTTTACTATTTTGAATAAAGGGGCTGAAGCTTCATGTTGCACAGAGAAAGCCCACGCAAATTTTTACCAAAAATACAATTTGGGAATATATTTTGTGTCCCGTATTTGTCGGTAATCCGTCTTTGATTTATTTTGTGCAAAAATATTTGCGTTCCAAGAAAAAAAGCAAAACGTCTGCTCCGTTAAACATCGTCTCCAGCGGCCTCAGGGAGCGGACGTGGACGACAACTGTCACAGGAAATCAATACAAGCTATTCCACCTTTTCTGACACGCAATCAAATTGAACACAACAACAACAAACAAAAAAAAAACGACTGATTGTTATCACACGCATTAGCGACGACTCATAACCGCGTCTGGTTCTGCATTTCAGACGTCGTGTAATTGAGTTTGTGACATTCAGAAAGCTCAACCTCGCCGAGGCCGTGATGTAATCTGATGTGATTATTTTCATTATTTTCGAATTTTGGAGCGGGCGCGGCCAAAATTGCTCAGGTGCCCGTCCCTGTTTGCTCTCGATCAGTCGTGACCGCTGTTAATGTCGCCGCCTCGGCTTCTGCTCGCCAGCGAGCGGCACGCTTTAACCCCCGATGGCACCAACCTGTGTTTTTATACATAAGCATGTGCCCTCTGGTCATGTGACGTGGCCTCATGTGACTTCATTATTGCTTCATTGCTACGAGACATCGGCTCTTTTTCTCTATCAGGCTATAATGACATCATCTGATTTTCATGCTATTTATTTTTAGCCTTCGTGTTGTCGTTCAGGCCGTTGCGGTGGGGGGTGGGGGGTGGAGGGAGGTCGGTGGGGGGGGGGGGGGGGGTGGAGCACCTCTGCATAGGATTTAAGGTTGATTGAGGGTCCACTTCAGTGTGAATGTTTTCCCGACTGTGATTGAGAGCGGGGCGTCGTCTGCGTAGAGGAAATTCTGACACGAAGATAATATTTAATTTTTATATATATTGCGGCGCTCAAGCCCCTCAGCAGCCAAACTTTATTGAGCAGCTCTTCACTCGGCCTTCGAGTCTCGGCAACAGCTGAGGGCCGTCCGGCCGGCCGGCCGGCCGTCTGGTTCATTCTCCTGGAAGCAATTTCTCAGTAAAACGCCAGGAAGGCATTTCTTCAGAATCGGCTTAAAAGCGTCAAGCATGAGCTGAATTAAATATCGGAGGTCAAAGGTCAAAGTTAAGCCTCGCTTGTACATTACGACACAACCGTTTAGCCATACCTCATGTGCTAATTATGACAAATGTCCAATTAAAAAAAGATTAATAAGTGATGACTTTTAAGACGTCTGGTGACTGCTTGGTAGGAATTCTTAGCTGAATTTCCACCTCTGTTTTGTTCTCTGAGGGGATGATATTGCATTTATTCTTTCCAATGGTAACCGAAGGGAACAATAGAAGTGTGATTCGCTTTTCCATAAATTTAAATATTGATTGATTTTTAAAGATGCTGTCGATGGAGCTTCTCGCTCCACGAGTTGAAGTCACGTTCCAATGTGGTAGTTTGATTCCCGTCCTTTGGTGTTATTCCCTTTTTTTATGTGAATGTATAGAAATGATTAATTACACCGCAAACATGGCACACTGTGAATATTTAACACAACTGTATGTCGTTTCCCCCATTTGCAAAGTAGCGAACCCTCCATTTAAAGTCGGTTCTGCCGTGCCAGAAGAAATAAATACAAGTTAAACCTTCAGCCAATCAGATGCTCTGACACAAAAGCCCTGAGCGTCATCGCCGCTCCTTCGGGAACATGGACCTGTCCTCTTTAACCCGTCACCTGCATCTCGTATTGACTTGATTTTTAATCAAACCTTTGCAGAAAGAGTCGCTGCATCACACTTTTCTCTGGCGTGTAAACTGCTCATAGAAGCAGAACAACGCTCTGATAATTAGCTCTCCAAATTTTTTGACACGCGGAATATATTTGACCTTTAATTACAGCTCGTAATCAGACGATCCCGAGAGACGACAGGTCATTAATTGCTTCGTTAATTGTGGGTGTTTGCTTGTTATGTGGGTCGGTTTGGCTTCGGGGGCTGTAATGGATCCACCGGCCGCCCGGATCCACAGGCACCCTTCAGAGCCTCAAGGAAGCCATGGCTCAAGGTTGTCTCCCCAAACAGGAAGCAGCAGGCAGGAAGTCGGGGGGCAGGAAATGACCGCTTCCGCCGAACAATAGAGCAGATTGCATTTTAGGACGTGTCGGCGCATGTCGCCGGCCGCTTCAGCTCTAATCTGCTGAGCCGTGGACCATCACCTCTTCCTCCCCACCCCTTCTCTATTTTTTCTCACATTGAAAAATCATTTAACTGAAATTCAGTCATGTCAGTGAGGGTGTTATCTTTCTCATTACACGTCTGTCATACTTCATCACTAGTACGGCCACATTTAGACGTGAATGTAGCACCGCGCCATCTGTTTCTCCGTCATTCTGCCGTTTGCCCTCCGCCAAAGACGAACCGCACGCGCCCTGGATTTGAACATTTTTGATCTATCTATTATTAATTTGGCAATTAAATGGGAAATAGCAACAGGAGCGCTCTACATGGAGATCATTTTACTTAATTTCACACATAATGTGTGTCTTTTTTTTTGTAAGTTTTGTGGGTCACTGGATGTTGACTGTCAGAAAACCACCCGGTGATGACGTCACAGCGATGTCATCGAGTTTGTGTTTTAAAAAAAAAAAAGGGTGGGACTTCATCAGTGTCTGCGTCTCGAGATGATGTCATTAAGTTGCATCATGGGAAAGAAAACGAACAATTGCAAAAGCATTGTTCAAGCTCGGCTGACACTTATTCAATAAGGTACGAGAGGCAGTGCTGTATCGTCAATAATGTACGGTTCACCGGTGTTGTACATTATTGTAGATACAGTGCTGCTTCGAGAACATCGCATTTTGGAACCAAATGAACAAAAGGCGTGATGACAGCAGTTCACGAGCCCTCCTAGCGAGATAGACGTAGCCGAAGACTAACCGCACACGCCCTGGATTTGAACATGCGTGCGTGAGGAATGTGGACTTTTTTAGCGGCGTAATTAATTAATATTCATGCTTCTAGTTTCTTTTTTTTTCTCCCTCCCCCCCCCGTCGCAGGACGTCGGCATCCTGATAAATGGCAGCGTTCCCGATCTGGTCGGCTCCCAGGTGGAGTGCGAATACGCTCCGGGTGTTTCCACAGCTGCCACGGTGCACCTGGACTACGGCCCGGCTCAGATCCAGACCTGTCCCCTGCTCCCTCGAGAGAACTACCGACCCATCCCCGCCGGCACAGGTGAGGCCGAGAACACGCTGCCCGTTCCTTATCTCTCTCCTCGCACAACACAAGTACAGTTATGCGGCTTTAATTTCCCCCTTTTGTCTTTTTCAAAGTTGAGGCCTCGCTGTTTGGTGTTATGACAGCGATGCCGATCTCCGACGCTCGGCACATGCCGCGTTGTTTACGTGCCCTTTTTTTTGTTTTTCTTTCTGCAGATCATCTGACCGTGTCCGTGGCGATAAAGGTGAACGGCACATCCGTGGTATCTGGGAGCTTCATCATCTACGACTGCGAGAGGACCGGAGCGATACACCCCAAGACGTCGTGAGTCGCACATTCGTTTGGGGATTTGTTATTCAACTGCAAGCGTTGCTGTGATACATAAATATACCCACAAACCTCCGGCACTGAGAATAAAGCCAACGAGGATCACATGCAGTTCCTCAAATGGCCACTTGAGGCAATGAGAGGTTTTCTAGAAATGGACTCTACCATCTTACCATCTAGAGCCTCAAAAATCACCACAAAATGAACTTTAAAGTCTCAAAAATCACCAAGAAAAGAATTTCAGAGCCTCCAAGATCAACACAAAATAAACTTTAGTCTCCAAAATCAACACAAAACTAACTTTAGAGCCTCAAACCACCACAACATTAACTTTAAAGCCTCCAAGATCAACACAAAATGAACTTTAGAGCCCTCAAAATGAAAGCTCATTGTTATCTCTTTAAGTACCGGCTGTGAGCATCTCCACCTCCGCTTAGACCTTCATCCACTGGCTTCTTAAATGTGCAGGCGATGCCTTTCAAATCAAACCCCAACGAAACCTACAAACCAATAAACTGCGATCGCGGCCGAGCCGTGCCGTCACTCCGACGTCGGCTCGAGTCTCGTCCCTAACCTCCGCCTCTCTCCTGTGTCTACCTCTGCTTTTCTATTTAGGGCGCCTCAGTCGGGTAAATATTGCCGACGCGTCCTCTCGCGGTGCGTTTGGCTCGCTCGAGCTTTCTCAGCGCAGGATCAAACGTGGGGGATTAATATGCTGTAAACGTTAAGCCAAAGGAAATTGGATGTGTGTGTGTCTGGGCTCGCCATGTTGATGTTTGTTTTTGTGAAGGACTGTGACTCGTCTGGCCCGGTCACAAAAGAGGGTTTTCTCATATCTTGAGGCAATCCAGCTGGCTTCCTCTTGCATGTTTGGACCATGTCACAGGATCCACTTTATCTGATGGGCAGATCTGAGGGGCATTGCTGTGTGTGTGTGCGTGCGCGCGTGTGTGCGTGTGTTCGACTGATTCTCTGCGATGGGAATCGTTTGGGTGTGTCCCTTTTGTTCACTTCATGAAAACAGGGTGGAGGTGTGAAGGCGGCAGTTGAAGGTGCACGCGTGCGAGACTGCGCGGCGCGGCGAGGTTCGGGAGTGTGAAATTAGAACGCCGGTTTGCCGAAGGTGATAATGAGCAAAGTGCCGCTCTCACAGGAGGAGCGTTCTCACTGCGGAGCTGCTATATACTCTGTCTGATTTTAATCACTTCAAGCTGGGGTTTTTTAATAATCCCTAAAGAGAATCTTATGAGTCGTCTCACAATTACACGTAGGAGAGTCTCTTCTGTTTTGGTTCCACTATTGTTGTTTTTTCTCATGTCACAGCTTTTTTTTTTTTTTTTGGGTGGTTCACTCATCTGCACGGGAGGGAAAAGTATCACGTAGGAAGCCGTGTAAAAGTAAATTATGGAAAACTGACATCCCGCCAGCGTGCAATTTAATTACTTTGTGCTCCAGACGCACATTTACAGTCCAAACAAGGAGATGAGACCTGTGGACGCTCTGTCACAGCACATGTGAAGGGCTGCGACCACGTGCATTAACGACTAATCTATCAGCTATGTCCCTGAATGCTAATCCCATAATGATAAAATAACATGTAAGGAAATGATAGTCAGTCCAAGGTGATGAATCTTCCCCATGAATCCTCGTCAAATCCTCAGTTTTAAGAAGCGAAAACTCGAAGAATCGATCATCAAAGTAGTCGATTAATTGATGAATCGTTTCACGTAAATGTATTTTTAATTTGGCAATTAAATGGAAAATAGCGACAGAGCTTTTCAAAGGAGCGCTCTACATGGAGATCACCTCACTTCTCAGGTTGTCAACTCGTGATGTGTGACTTTTTTTTGCATGATTTCTGGGTCACTTGATATTTACCCAGTGATGACGTCGCAGTGATGTCATGGAAAATAAGGGTGGGACTTTACCAGTCAGGGCGCGGCGAGGTGAAGAAAACGAATAATTGCAAAAGCATATTTTGAGCTGGGCTCACACTTAAGCCATAAGGTACGAGAGGCAGTGCGGTATCGTCAATAATGTACGGTTCAAAGGTGTTGTCGGGGCAAACCATTGAGCCGTACATTATTGTAGATACAGCACTGCCTCTCATTGCGCCTCATTGTTTAACTGAATCAACAAAAGGCGCAATAACACTCGTTCACACGAGCCCTCCGAGCAAGACAGACACACTAAAAAAAGAGGAAATATCACCCGCTGATTTTGAAAAATATTGATTTATCTTTAAGAAATACGATACCTCACTAATGACGCTGTCACAAACTGCAGCTTTGAGGGGTCGTCTTTAAGACAGTATGTGTGTGTGTGTGTGTGTGTGTGTGTGTGTGTGTGTGTGTGTGTGTGTGTGTGTGCGGTCAGTTCTCCCATGACCCATTCAAAGTGGTCACTAGGCAGAGTGTTAATGACAACCAGACGAGAGCATTCCAGTCTCACCAAACAGCCCAGTAGGACAACCACCTGACCTCTCACTCTCTTTATGTCTCTCTCTCTCACACACACACACACACACACACACTCACACTCTTTCTGTATTTGCGTTACGTCTCAGGTTTTCGGCCCTCCTCCTTTTCTCTCTCTCCCCTCGTCCGTCTCCGTCTCCCCCTGAAATCTGCTCTTTTCTTTTCTGGACGCTTTCCCTCTTTGACAGAGACGTGATTGAGGATGTATGTTTAACCGCTGTGTCCACCGAGAGGCCCTGAGAGTGTGAGGCCGGCTGTGTGTTTAGTGTGCGTGTGTGTGTGTGTGTGTGCGTGTGAATGGTCATTATGCGTCGGGGTGGGCAGCGTTACTGGGTATTTACTGTCAGTGATGGGTCATGCAGAGAGAGAGAGAGAGCGAGCGAAGGAGAGAGAGAGCGTACAATGTGTGTGTGTGTGTGTGTCTGTGTGTAAAGGTGTGTGTGTGGTTGTGCGTAAGTGTTTTAATAGGACAGAAAGGGAGTCAGAGAAAACAGAAAAGCTGGAGCTGATAAGAGCCTAGAGGGGGCCGTCTGCTTCCAATCAGAACACACACATGTTTCGATTACGTCTCCACATCCCTTTACACCTATACCCCCACCGCACACACACACACACACACACACACACACACACACACACACTCCCCGAGTCTAGAGACCTCCTCAGAGTGGTGCTATCACTGGAGGCGCTATCATTCCTAGTGCGGGACATCTGTCTCCTCCCGGAGGCAATGCAGTGACACACACACACTCCCCACACTGCACAGCCCAGGCGTTCCAGTTTTCAGGTAGTTTATCGCTCACATGTTTGCACTCACCTGAACTCGTAACCTTCCTTTGATGGTCTCGTTTGGACTCGCCCGCCCGAGGTGCGACGACGTAATCGCAGGCCTGCGTGAGGGCCGCACAAGTAGCCGCTGCCGAGCTTTACAGACGTCTGTCAAAAAGCAGTTCGCTGATCGGAGTCGGAGGATTTTTGTCGTTTCAGTAACAGATGGGCTTGAAAAAAAAAACGACATTTGAGCGAATGTTTTACCAGTCAAATCAAGTTGTGTACAGGGAAACTTGTGTTTCATTCGAATGCATTTGCTTTCCTTTAATTAAAGGGCTCGTATAAAGACATTAAAGTCGTCCATGAATGAATACACTTTATCACAATTCCTCCTCGGGATGGAGGAGGTCGGTTTATGGCGGTTTTGCTCGTTACACTTGTTGTTTTTATGAATCTTCACGGCGCATTTTGTTTGCACGCCCACTGGCGTTTCGGAGAATAGCGCAACGAGCGTGAAGGCCTTAATGAGCGCTCGTAGCACGTGCGCATAACACAGAGCTCGAGCGGGAGGATCCCCCAAATCACACCGCACATATTTACACTGATGTAATATCTATAAACCGGAAGGCAACGGGGATGAGAGGTTTTGGTCTGAGTGCTGCCGGGCTGAGTCACGCCAGAGCACGCTTTGGTTGAATGTGCGTCAACGATCTGTGTGCAGAGCTAAAAAGGCGGAACATTGCCTGAAATGCATTGTGGGAACACCACCGGCGATCGTCGGGTGACGAGTTGGCTTTTTTTAAATTGGTTTAAAAAAGGAGTTTGTGAAACCGGCTGCTAATCAGACTGTAAACAATGAGCAGCGCACAGACCAGGAAGTCTTGGACCAGGATGTCCGGCGGCTACACAGGAACCCCCGAAATACAGCCCGGAAATATAACCCCGGAAATATAATCCAAGAAATATAACTGAAGAAATATAACCCAGAAAATATAACCCCCGAAGTATAACCCCGGAAATATAACCCCCGAAATATAATCTAAGAAATATAACTGAAGAAATATAACCCAGAAAATATAATCCCTGAAATATAATCCGCGAAATATAACACCCGAAATATAACCCAGTAAATATAATCCAGTAAATATAACCCTGTGACCCCCGGAGGCTCATCCAGAGATTGACATTGAGGGTGGTGGCCTCCCCAAAAGGGAATTGTCTTCATAAAAATATAGATATACAGCTTTAATACTCGCCACAAGTCATTACAAATAACAACGTCTAAGCGGGGAATGAATTGAGCCTTTTTATTCTTAGACAAATGAACATTGTGTGGCGTCTACGCGCCGCTGATGGAGCCACACGCTAACATGTCCTCACTTAGCTGGTGTGAAACTCAAAACGGTGCTCACAATGATAGAATTACAAGAGGAAGCACTCTCTCACACACACACACACACACACACACACACACGCACACATAGAGAAGTGTTTATAGAGAAGTGCTTTGGCCCAGTTTGACCTCCTGACTCGCTGTGTTGCAACCGTGGAATGAATGTGTCTGCTGCTGTGACTAATCATTATTTCCCTTTATTAGCGCTACACTTTGAAGCCTCAATCAGTTCGGCCTCTCAAAGCCGGCCCGCATATTCTGGACTGTGTTTACTGCATGGGAACAGATCAGAGCGGAGATACAGTGGGCGGGGGGATTTCTCAACTTCTTTTCCATGTGTGTGTGTGTGTGTGTGTGTGTGTGTCCTCTCGGCGGCAGATGTGTGAGCTGCCTGAGCACCAGATGGAAGTGCTACTGGGACCCCGACAGCCACCTCTGTGTCGCCAGTAAAGACGAGTTCAAGCTCAACCTGCTGGAGGTGAGCGACCCCCCCCCCCCGGCTTCCTCTTTTAGTAACACACAAACCCAACAGGCGCCTGCAGGGGTCCTGGATCCGGACTCCGCTCGGCCCTCAGCTCCCCGCGCGCTGCAATGATCCGGGTCCAGACGGGGGTTGGGCAAGAGCAAACATGTGGTAATCCAAGTTTGAGGTTACAAGTGTCTCAACCACAGTATGTCGACATGTTGAAACTCTATAAAATCTCAGGAGGTTCTGGTTTAACAGACTCCCTGAAGGCGGCTGAAGTGCCATTTAAAGTTCTCCTTTTCTGGCAGTTTGGGTGTATATCCCAGCATGCCGAGTAGATTCATTGTGTCTATTGCTTTTTATAGGGAGTTATTACTAAATGTGTGTTTGCTGCCAGAGGACAGATAAATCCACTCCTACTTTTGTTTCAGTTTACTAAGCTTACTCCTTTTTATTTTTTTGACAATCAACACATGAAGATGCAGGCACTCGCGTATGACACGGGAGCACAGCATGTAAACCGTGCTTTGGTGTCTCATTTTGACCTTTGACTTAAGATTTCATTAAACTCTTCTTGGGTAGATAATGACAAGAATGAATATGAACCAAAATTAAATTATGCCCTCCAAACTAAAAAGGCAATCTGGTTTGACTTGACATCAAACTCTGTAACTGAGCTTGTTTTACACGCAGCCGATTCCCTCATTTAAAGTAGGTGACCCCACAAATAGGTGATGTTTGGCCACGCAAAGCCCCTTAAGGGTGTGAACGACTCCGCGAAGCAAACGTCCCATTTTTCAGGCGCGTGAAAAAAGGCTGTGAAACTGGGAAAAAGATCTCCGGACTCCAGTAGCCTCACTGAGACCAATTACAGCTCCCCAGCGTGCTCCTGACAACTTTTAAGATGAAATCAGCCATCGTGTTGTTCCTGCCGGGCCTCTGCGTCCTCCCAGCAGAGCACTGGTCCCAGTTAAAGGGGAGAGGACGTGACTTACTGGTCCTCTGGTCAGCTGCTTTTGCTCTTGTTTCCTTTGTGTTTTATTTTTCATTGCAGTGGCGGTTTAAAACCTTACGCTTTTCATATCCCGAAACCCCCCTGAAGAAAGAGCTGCTTTTGTTCAGCGAGTGAAGCATGAAAGACGTCGCTGCGTCTCTCTGAGCAGACGTCGTAAATCCAGCTTCAGATCCACCAAAAAAATGTTCAGGGTTCTTTTTTTTTTTTTCCTTCATTGCAATGTGGGTCATAAAGAGATGAGGAGGCGGGCTCTTCCTGTTCTGCTGAGTCCATCACATCGTGTCCGCTGGGTCTGTTTTTCTAATCCCTCATCGTCTTCTATTTGAAGCTATTGTTGTTTCCCCTCGGAGCGAGAATTTACCCTCTCATTTCCTCCTTCCAGATAAACAGGACAGGTATTTTGGGTTTTTTTTTTTCTAGCGGATGTGCAGAGGGGAGGGGGGTCGCCATTGTTTTGCTTCTGACTCCAATATGTCACTTCCTGCACCTCCTTCAACAGAATGCCGTTTCCTGCCCGAGCCTGCTGGCCTCTGAGGTTCCTCCGTCGCCATCGGAAGTGTCGCAGGACTTCACCGTGTCCCTCAGCAACATCCAGGAGGTAACGCTCAGACAGACGACGCATCGGGACTTGGGCTCTGTCCAGTGCGCCTGTTGTGAAGTTGGATTGGAATGAAACAGAAGCATATGGCGCGTTTGCTTCAAGCCGAGGTAGACGCAGATGGATGTTTGTGTGCCGGGTCAGCGCACGAGAGGAAGAAGAAGGAGAAGGGGGAGGGGGGGGGAGAAAAAAAAACCCAACAACCCTGAGCTTTGGGTGATGAAAAAGAAGACGAGGCGAGTGTCTTTCTGCTCGCGCTGCCGGCGGCTCAGCTCGGCGTCTCGCTGAGTCGCGTCCTCGTCAGCACGCCGCGCACAATGCGCAGCCGGTCCGAGGGAAGCACACGCGGCAGGAGCTTTGTGTCGCCCGTGTTCAACTTCAATTTGGCGAGTCCCAACCTTTTGCCAGATCCCGTTCCCACTCTTTAATCCGCGCTGAGCGACGATCCCGCGTCGCCGATAAGGACGCAAGCGGGATCTTGGAAGAGGAATGAAAAAAAAAGTAAATCAGATTCCAGCGCTGACTAGTTGTCGGGCGCGGCCAGTGAGACGGCTAACCCCGCGGCTGGCCTTTTCCAGCCCTCTCCCGGTGTGTTGCCATGGTGACAGACACCGAGTCACATAAAAAAATCCACACGTAAACACACACACACACACACACACACACACACACTTCCTGAGAGCAGCCTGGACGTGACTGGATATTCATATCACTGCTGTTTCATTATGATCGCATACACACAAGCTCGAACGAGGGCTTCGTCATCGCCGTCACTCTGGAATTTGTGTTTTTTTTGGGGCGTTTGGCTCCCACAATCCTTTTTTGGGGGGATAAACATAATAACGTAATATACATTGTTTAGACTTTACTGTAGGAAACCGTCAAAACCGAAAACATGAAGCGAAAAGGCCCAAAATCTACTATCCCGATACACATCATTACGTAGCATGACAGTTAGCTTGTAAGTAGCATGTTTTATATATGTGTGTGTATGTAATCAGACTAAGTTTTATTGAAGTTTGAGTTAGTATGTGCTTATTATCACTTGATCCAGTGGTTCACGCCCCATTTTGGAGGAAGCAAAATGTTCGGGCCCCACCGCCCCGACAACATTGAAACAAAAGGGTCCAACTTTCTGAGACTCCTCCATCTGTGTTTTTATTATTTATTATTATTGAGATCAAAGAAAATGGAAATCCAGTTCAAGTAAACCAAATCGCTCCATCAGACAAAAACTAATAACATGTGCAATCACTTTGTTAAAACGATGCAAATAAAGTTATACATGTGCGAAATATAACTAATAATTGGCAAAAAAGATTCACAAGGACGCCGGTTGAATCCCTGTTTTCTCCCCATAGTTTCATGTTGAAGTGTCCTTGAGCAAGACACTGAAGCGCCAGAGCTTCACAGCAGCACAACGCTGAGAATAATTCCCCCACTGTGCGATTAATAAAGGATTCTTCAAAAAAAAGAAATCATATATAAGAATCTCCATCTCTCCCCCGCGCGCCCCACCTGTAATACCTCCGCGCCCCACTAGAGGGTCACGCCCCACAGTTTGAGAACCACTGACTTAAGACAACGTCATTATGCATCAAGATATCTGGATACATGAGTTCATCATGATGCAATACCACTGACAAACATATATATTATCATATTTAATTCGCGCTCAGTGTTAGTTCTCAGATTGAACAAACGTCCAGGAAACATTCCACTGTGTGTTGCGTCAAGAGAACTTTCCAGAAGATAAAAAATAAAATAAAATAAAGCTTCTCTGGTGTCACAAAGCACGGCGGAATCGTCGTGGATGAAAAGTGGACCAATTTAAGCCGCTGTGACTCGCAGACATGGTCGCTTCCGCGTTGAGTAACGACCTCTTACTGCTCTTACCTATCCGGCTTATTTACGGTCTTATACCTCCACATATCTCGGCTCTGAGGAACTCATTCAACTCGTGTTTTCACCAAGACCCAATTCATATTCATTACTCTGGCTCCCAGATGACTCGCGGAGATGTGGGAGTCCAGATGTGTATGAATATGAATTTTGAATGGATTGCATCTTTCCCCCTGACAGGGACAATTATGGCGGGGGGTTATTTCAGTTCCCGGCATAACCCAATTGTTGCCAGGCACGTTTTAGAGAGAGCATTTCTTCGTAGAAGCATCTTTTCTGTTATTTCTGGATACTACCGCCGCGGTTATCTCATTCTCGGAAGCAGCGTGGCGTCACAGCTTGCCCGCTAGTTATCGCTGAAATACGGCACATTGTTTTTAAATAAGTGCTTTTGGGCTCGACAGGGGGAGGACCTGGAGTGTGACTTTGGGACGGAGCGGCGGTACGAGGCCTCGTGGCTGAACAGCTCGACTGTCAAGTGCAGCGGAGTAACAGTGAGTACACACACACACACACACACACACACACACACACACACAGCGACCTTCGGGACATAAGGAACTCCTTCATCTTCCAAGTCCAGGATGAAAATCTGTTAAGCCGAAGCTCGACTACCGTGCATTTACTGGCTCAGCGTGTTCATTATTGTTAGATTTACTTGCTTGTAACTTGTTTTCATTGCAATTATTATAAACCCTTGTTTACAAGATGGCTGAGAACTCCCTTATTATCCGAAGGGAGTTGATGGCGTGTGTTTATTTTTGTGTGGTCCCGTCCGTGTAGCTGTCCACCAACCAGAGGAGCCAGGTGTACCACCTCAACCTGAGGAGGCGGGGACGCTTCGGGCGACAGGCGGAGGACGTCTTCGTGGACAGCCCTCGGCCCATGAGAGGTGAGCTCGTGTCGAGATGCAAATTTTTTTTTTTTTTAAAAACTCGCCGTTTCCATTAGCCACGCTTCAGCCGTTCACTCGGCTCCGCTGTATTTGAGCGTAATTAGAAAACTGGAGAAAACAAGGGGAGAAAAAAAAAATATGACAGAGCATGCCACTCCGGCTCCCAGAATGCATTTCACACAAATGTTGTTTTTTTTTCTGATGAGGCTGGTGGATTTGATTAGAGCTGGAGGAACCGCTTACGGGGGGACAAACAGCGCTACACTGCCTTTCACTCGCAATAATAGTACTTTGTGTATTACAACACATAATTTGCCAACTAGCAATTTACCACGCTATCATATTCTGCCACCGTCTAATTACAGGTAATGATTATGGAACACGGGGAGCCGCAATTGAAGGTGCGATCGATGCAACCGCGTGCAAGTGTCCGCACGTGTTGTTGCGAGGGCAAAGTTTGAGCTCCATGACAACAGCGAGATGGTGGTGGAAAGTAGAAAAAAGGGGGCGGGGCCTCTCGTACTGGGCACGTTCTCCAGCGCCAGCCGAAAGCCAGTCCCCGTCCCAGATGTGCTGTCGGCGGCCCATGTGTCGAGCATGTGAACAACAGCCCTGGGCCGCAGCCACGACACTCTGTGCGCTGTTAAGGACACGGCGTCGTAACATGCAGAATCATCAAATATTAAAAACACATGCACACACACACACACACACAGACACTGCATCGTGAGCACAAACGCACAGATGCACATGCAGGGATACAAATGGGATTTCTCACTGGGAGGCACACTGGAACATGAACATAATCATCTGTTCTCTCGCTGGCTTTGTTCTCTTCCACTCCTCTTTTTTTCTTCTTCTTCTTCTCCTGGTTTATTTTTACAGCCGCGCATACATCATCCTGCGAATGCTTATGCTGTTTATTCAAAAACAAGCGGCCCATATGGTTCGCATAGAGTCAGCGATAAACCTAATTCCGGGAGTCGACGGTGCTTTTTGAAGTCGAGGCCACACAGTTCAATGGTTCTGTGTCAGTGTAATAATCCCCTCTCTTCCTCCTCCTTCCAGTGGAGGTGTACAACTGCGGAGTGGGGAGCTCGGACTGCTCGCAGTGCTGGGGCCGCGAGGACCGGGGCCACCTGTGCGGCTGGTGTGAAAACAGCTGCAGGCCGAGGGGCGCCTGTCAGCCCGTCGTGGATCAATGCCCGCCTCCCGAGATCCACAAGGTGAGCTCGCAGGTTCGACACCGGCACCGGCACCGCGGACGCTAACGCGCGCGCGGGGGTCAGTCCTCCCACAAAGCCCCGCCTCCTGACCTTTCAGCGGTGAATCGCGGGGTCGACTCGCACGCCGGCCTCCCCCGCGCGCGGCCTGTCGGCCCGGCGTCAGTGTTTTGAATGGAGTCCCATTAGAGCAGTTTAAACAGTAATAACAGGAACACTCGCTCTGCCTCGGGGGAGTCAATCTGCAATCACTCAGAAGTGCACGGGAACACCTTTCTGTACTGCGGTACGAGTGTGCACGCCGAGCGGACGGGGCAGCGCTTCTTTTAGTTGTGGTTTCGGATCGGAGCCGTCCTCCCGAACCTTTCTATCAGCGCAGCAACCGCAGGCGGTCATGGGAAGCACGGCTCACATGCTACTCAGTCGGCTTGAACTTCCTGTAGATAAAAACCTGGCCGGCCCAGGAGAATAAACAGGCGAAACAAAGCACACACACACACACACACAGACTCTCTCTCTTTCTCTCTCGCTCCCACGTAGGAATATGTTGCACACAAATCGGCCATATTGAAGCGTTCATGATTAGCTCTCATTCTTTGGAGCTGTCAGCATACTGTGACTAACAGGATGCTCTGCGAGAGTCTAACTTATACGCACTTCTTACGTGACTGGAGTTAACCGGGCTGAGATGCCGTATGCGTGGGTAGACCATTGTTGCACACACACACACACACACACACATTGGCCGTCTCGAGAGAAGCGGATACTGAGGGCTGTGGTTTTTGTGGGGTGTGTGATGCAACGCTTTGGCAGCCATGTTTTCCCAGAGAATCCGCAGGGGTTTGAGCCCGAGTGCTCCGGCTTAAGGAGGATGAGATCAGGCTCTCCCTAAACATTCACACACTCGTATACACCGCGACAGCTTTTTTTTTTATTGTGTGTGTGTGTGACACGGGCCTCGTGACACTAGCCAACATAATGAAGCGTGTTTCTCCTGCTCTACTTTGTCACCTGCAATTTCTATCAGCGGCACCAAAATATCATTAATATGGAGGTTTTCATTATTCCTTCAACTTTGCCACCTAATTGTGAAAAATGCGCCCTATTCAGCGGGGTGACGTAAGACAATGGAGACATTTATCATCCCCGCAGGCTCTCTTTTATTCTCTTGTTATGTGTGGGCTGGTCCACTTTTAGCAACAAGAGAAAAACCCCGCCACATTGATTAGATGAACCAAAACAGGAACTACCAAACCGAGTTCATCCACGACATGAAAGGAAAGAGCAGACGGGCGGCTCTGGGTGAGACCGAGCGGGTTTGGGAGAGAGGATGGAGACGGGCACAGCGTACAGCGAGAAGCCTTTTCCTGTTTTTGTCCTCGCGTCCTCTTTGATTAGACTGATGCAGACGACCTGGACTGAGGAAGATGAAAGCTCCGGGGCCTCGCCGAATATAACAAAAAGGACAAACATATGGATCGTATCAGCGAGGGGAGTTTATCTGGAACAGGTTGCTTATCTTGCGTTCGACATTCAGAATATTTTTGGGGAATACAAAGGGTGTGGAATACGACGTTCCTTGGTTGCTTGTTTTTTTCCCCCCCCCTCCACATTCACACCCTGTGATCTCCCAGGAGGCCTGGCGAGGGTTTCGCTCTGTAAATCAAGACGTGTGAGAGGTGTAAATGAACAGCGTGTACAGCCGGCCCGTGTTGACGCCGATGCTCCACGGCACCGCGGAGACACATTAGGCGCTGTGAGACTCGCGGTGATGATAATAAGTAACTCGGCTTACTGCGGCGCTCCGGGTGCTTTTAGTCTGCGTGGATGTGTGATCACACGCGCATTTATGGTGCGATTGGCGGTTATGGATGAAGGAATGTGCGACCGTAAAAAGGAAGCGTCGACGTATATACGACGACGACGAATACGCACCGCCGGGCCGCTCCGGTCCCGCCGGTCATTACATTTTATCCAAAGATACGACAGACACAAAGGGTACGTTTTTCTCATTGGCTATTCGTGTTGCCCATTTCGTTTTTTTTTGATTGGCTGATGAGTGGCACCTCACGGCAGAACTCCAGGGGATTCGGGGGAGACGTGCGTGATTCCTCCACGGGGACAACAGCGCGACCAGGTCATGTTTGAGCGCTGCGGCACATTAAATACCCTCGAGTTGTTGTTTCAGCGTGACAAGTACGATGTGTGGCGGGAGGGCGTGACTTAAGACCGAAATGAGTGACACCTGAGAGCCCTGATAAGTAGTAACAGGGTGGTGACACAAAGCTGAATACAACATTTGCATTGTTTTTTCCCGTGGTGTGGATCCCACCGAAATACTCCCAAGTAAATGGGTCGACTTGTTTTCGCACTTTGCTATTTTAGTATGAAAATAAATACGCTCTGTCTTCGCTTAACGGCCTCCCTGTGATTTAATATACACGCGCTTTATTTACCTGCGGCTGTCACTCTTCAAGTTATCTGTACGCAGGCGGCCGGCCTCACCTAGACCAAACAGAAAGTGCTGTTTTCATTCGGAGGCTTCGGTGTGTGTGCGATGGAGCCGGAGCTAATAACACAGAGGGGTCACGCTGACCTCGGCTCAGCCGGAGAGGAGGGGGGTCAGCCGGAGAGAGAGAGAGAGAGAGAGAGAGAGAGAGAGAGAGAGAGAGAGAGAGAGAGGCTCGCACGCAGCTGGGCTACAGTGGCGAAAAAATGAGAGTTGATTGCTTCTGTCTGGGCGTTTTCGGAGATGCTATCTCTATCACTTTTCTCTCGGAAAGTCGGCGTCTCCGCTGATGATTGCGGAGGTGACCGTCGTCCCTTTTCTCCCCTCCCTCGAACGGAAAGTTAAAAGACCAAAGGCGCGGGACGACATGGCGCGAGAGAGAGAGAGAGAGAGAGAGAGAGAGAGAGAGAGAGAGAGAGAGAGAGAGAGAGAGAGAGAGAGAGAGAGAGAGACGCCTCTGATCAACGGCACAAATGGGGGATTGAGGAATTTGACGTGAGCAGACACACGGGGGAAGAAAAAAAAACAGATGAAAGGGAACAGCACTGTGCATCAATCCCCTTCCTCCTCCTCCTCCTCCTCCTCTTCCTCTTCCTCCTCCTCCCGCCCGGTCGAGGCTCTGCTCTCTCACCACCACCATCAGCATTCACTCTCCTCTCGACACTCGGTTCGCCTAAATTGCCTCCCCACTCATGCACCTTTCGGCTGCGCTCTCCACCTCTCCTCTCCAGCCCTTTCTCTCTCTGTCGCTCTCTCTCTCTCTCTCTCTCTCTCTCTCGCTCTCTCTCGCTTCTGCCTGTCTCTTGTGGGATGTGAAGGGGGCTCTTAGGCTGCTCTTTATTTGCATGCGCTGTAGAGGATTAGAGGCTGAAGAGTCTCAGACAGGCGCAGTTAAGAGTCTTCTTTGTGTGTGTTTGTGTGTGTGTGTGTTTGTGTGTGTGTGTGTGTGTGTGTGCATACCCTACACAGATCTCAGTCTCCAGCAGAAGAACACTTGTCCTTATCTGTCCCGCTGCTCGTCCATAAGCGTCTGCATTCTCTTAACGCTCTTAAGTCTCGTTCATTATCACCCGTCATTAGCGGAACATTTTTTCGGGGAGCTAATCTACTTATTAGCCCTAATTTATTGGGCATATTACAGGGTTTTTACAGGATTTTCTCCCCCACCAACGCACCCCACATGTTCATGTTATTGGCTGTGTGTCTTGTCAGATCTTCCCCCTGAGGGGTCCGGTGGAAGGAGGCACCCTGCTGACAGTTCAAGGCAGGAACCTGGGCAGGAGGTCTGGAGCTGTAAAGGTCTTCATCGGAGACGTGGCGTGCGCTCTCCTGCCTGAGCGCTACGCCGTCTCTGTGGAGTAAGTACCAGATAATAGGGCTGGATTATGATTCACAAATTTGCATGTGTAAGCGGTTGTCAACTGTTCTTTAAGTGTTTGCTCAAGCTTATCAGTATGCAGCCTTTTTTATTTTCCCCTCCCCCCTTTTTGTGCTTTTTTAAAAATTTCATTTCATATCATCTGCAGAATGGCACGATGGTGGGTTCGTGTCAGGGTTCGGTCCCCCGCCTCGGCCTTTCTGTGAGGTTCGCATGTTCTCAATGTGTTTTCAGCCTCTGCCCCGCGCGGCCGCGACAAGGAAGGACATCCGCCATCACGCCCACGGCAAACACATAAAATGAGATTTACGCTTTTACAAGTGCCGATAAATAATGGCGACGACTCCAACCTAGAAGAAGGAGGAGGAGAAGGAGGAGGACGATGATGATGAGGAGGAAGAGGAGCAGGAGGAGGAGGAGAAGAAGAAGACACACAAGAAGAAGAAGACACTCAAGAAGAAGAAGACAGAAGAAGAAGACACACAAGAAGAAGAAGACACAAGAAGAAGAAGAAGACACACAAGAAGAAGAAGAAGAAGAAGAAGAAGAAGAAGAAGAAGAAGAAGAAGAAGAAGAAGAAGAAGAAGAAGAAGAAGACACAAGAAGAAGAAGAAGAAGACACACAAGAAGAAGAAGAAGAAGAAGAAGAAGAAGAAGAAGAAGACACACAAGAAGAAGAAGAAGAAGACACACAAGAAGAAGAAGAAGAAGAAGAAGACACACAAGAAGAAGAAGAAGAAGAAGAAGACACACAAGAAGAAGAAGAAGAAGAAGAAGACACACAAGAAGAAGAAGACACAAGAAGAAGAAGAAGACACACAAGAAGAAGAAGAAGAAGAAGAAGAAGAAGAAGAAGAAGAAGAAGAAGAAGAAGAAGAAGAAGAAGAAGAAGAAGAAGACACACAAGAAGAAGAAGAAGAAAAAGACACACAAAAAGAAGAAGACAGTGTCAGAATGACAAGCGGGATGAAACTCACGTCTTGTACATTAACATCATGTATATTTAAAACACTGTGAAAATAAGCAGTTGTGCTGCAATTAGGAGGCGATGAGAGATGATAGCTAACAATTACCCGTCGTCACGGTAACCTGACGTGCTGTCAGGCGGCTAAGTGGTCGGGCAGAGATGGAGATCAGGCGACGGAAAGATGTGTCGCAGTGAGCGAACCTCGCGGGAACCGACCCCGAACAACCTGAAGCCCCGCCCCCGCGGTGCTGCCAGAGACACCCGACGACGTGACATTTAATTGACAGGAGAAGCCGGACGGCCTCATCTGCGAGGAAAAGCACGAGGGGAAAAAGAAAAAGGTGTCACTTAAAGTCTTGAATGCCTGTAACACCGCTGTTACGCTGTGTTTACAGGTGTGGGAGGAGGGCACTACTGCTTACATGAAGCCGCTTACGGCTCCACAGGGAGGTTACACGTTTAAAAATGGAAAAAACTCAGAGGGTGTGTCGTCAGAAAGTATCATCAAGACTCCAAAAAACCCTCCAGGTGGATCCCTGTCTCTTCCTCCTGCGAGCTAACAACAGAAACGTAGCTTGAAGCCGCTCCGTGGCGGGACGCTTATCGCTATTTATCCAACATCTCATCTTTGGTTGTATCACGCTGATGGGACGAGTGTGACGGCTTCACGTTTTTTTATTGTATTGTTTTTTTTAAGTCGGGCAGGAAACTGTAAATCCAAGTCGGACACGGTCTGTCTCTATAACACAGACGAATCTGAGTTGCATTGTGGGTAATGGATTTACCAGAAAGATGAATGGATGGATATCCTATATTCCTGGTGACCAGTAAGTGGAAACAGAGTTGTAAACGTTTTGTTAGTGAGTGGTATGTAAAGCGTAACTTACAGTATCGAGGAAATA
>NW_027176153.1:4239222-4246722 GCF_023055335.1 Clinocottus analis
CGCCCCATCCCTGTGTCTTAATTATCCTCAGATTTATTATGAACCTTATTCAGGATATACACGTTCATCTGTTCGTAACACCTCCATGAAACCGCTCGAGGATCTCAAATTCAGTTTATTTTGTACAGCCCAAAATCACAAATACTAATTTGCCTCGGAGGCCTTTACAATCTGTACACAGAGACATCCTCGTCCCGGGACCTCACGTCAAACTAAAAACACATCTTTTATGACAACACCTTGCGTAAGGAAGGTAGTGCAGCAGTAGCACTTTAGTAGCACTCACATGTCTCTCACTGATGGAACTTTGTACTTTGACTTTATTGAAGAAATTGTACTTTCCTGATTCTTGTTGTTCTGAGTTTGTGCTCGAAGGCACTTATTGTAAGTCCCTTTGGAGAAAATCACCAGCTAAATGTAACGTAATCACGTCGGATCAGGAAAAACTCCCCCAAATAAAGCGAGTAAAAACCCTTTCACAGAGGAAAAAGAGGAAGAAAGTCCCCGGATGAAGCAACAGATGTCATGTGACCAGAATGAACAGCGTAACACGGTTACAGCACATTACATGAACGTGACAGACAGTATCCACAGAATGAGTAGTATACGCATGGACCTGATCTGAGGGCTTAAAGATACAAAAAAATGACTACATTTTACAAAAAAATATCCTCGACCTGGCTCTTCTACTCTTGCCCTGCTCACTCACACACACACACACACACACACACACACACACACGTGACTTCATTTACCAGCGGTGTTGAGACAGGTGTCTGCTCGTGTGCCGGGAGGTGAAAGTTCACATCTGTGTGTCACGCAAAGGAAAAACATGCGCCCCACCCGCCCCGGGTGTCGACATGTTAATCGATGGCGCAGTCGGTCGAGGCGCACCTCATTTACTGGAGGACTTCTCCAGATCTTTTTTTTTTTCGTGGGAAGGGTTTCGCTATCGTGTTCACGTGAGCCTCCGGCGGCCCTCGCTCCCTTTTCCCCCTCGCAGCTGCCGCTCACAGCGCTCGATTGTTGACGATCCCTCGTCACGCACTCGAGGGAAGTGATTGGAGACGTCTTCAAAAAATACCGGCCTCTGAAACCCGAAAAGATCACCGCGGTGCTCTGGAATGTGGAGCAGGGGTCATGCGGGGGCTCGGCGTGCTCGTGTGCACTCGTCCTTTGACCGGGATCACACCGCATCAGTTTCACACACACAGACACACACACACACACACACACCACCAGCAGCTTTCTAAGGACTTTAATGGTCTCTATCTATGTGTTTGTATCTGATAGCGTCACACACTTTAAGGGTGGATTTTTGCACACAATCCTTTTTTTTTGGTGGTTCTGTCTCACTTCCCGCGAGCTATAACAAGTGAAATTGTCTCGGCAAATGTTTAGCAGAAACTTCACTGAATGTAAATCAATTGATCGTTTTTAATTGCCTAATCCATTTTCGGACACATTCTAGGTCACTTTAATTGTATTAATCGAGTCATTAGTCAGCATCGTTATAGTCTGCAGGTTGAGCTGCAACAATAGAAACAGGATCTCTACTCTGATCATTCTTTAACCTATTTAATCTTCCGTGTGTTCTGCGTCTCCTCTGTTTTACATGGTTGTAATTCAAATATATTTCGGTGGAACAAAGCGAGACATTTTTAGGATGTCACCTTGGACTCATTCGTCATCCTTTTTTTTTCCCACACATCGAAATATAAATCGGGGGGGAAAGTAATCGTCAGGAGAATTGCTAATGAAAATAACTGCCCTATCTGCGAGGGAGCCGTAACTCCAAGGCCGCGTCGTCCCCGCCGGGTTTCCATCACACTTTGAATACTTTTACGATTGTAAAACAGCATTCTGTGTGCTATTCAAAATGTCGGACAAAGTCTTAAATTTGACTTTAACAACCCCGGGCCAGCCCGCCTCCCGTGCTCTACGAGATATACTGCTTTTATGCCCTCCTCGCCATCACGGTTCAGCAGCAGATATCACACACCGTCACATCAAGAGTTTGATGCTGAGCCCGGATCCGGCTCCGGCCCTCTCTTCTCCGCCTCTGGGCTTGAATTTTCGCATAATCGAGCTCCATTTCCGTCGTTTCCATCCGTGCATGTGAAACGACGCGTCCTCTTTCAAACAGGTGCGCTCCGAAAGCCCCTCACGACTCGTGACTGTGTAATTTGAGCGTAATGGCATTCTTTTACCTGATGCTCCTGTAATTAATGAGCACGGATGCAGACGTCTCTATCAACAGATGGCTGCTCCTGCAGGTTATTTAAAAAAAAAAAAAAAAAAGATCTCCTTTTTTGTTGTTTGTTAGCTATTCAGGCTTATGGAGAAAATCCATGATTTAATTGGGGCTCATTAAATGCCACAGTGGCTCGGGTTTCACTTAAAACAGAGCATTTCTTTGAGCCTGACATTTAGAAACATGCACTCTGGAGGCGGCTTTTCTGAGCCGGCCCCCGGTCTCAGACCCCGACAGCCTGACCCCCAGACGAGCCTCGATCCGTCCAGGCGAGCTTCGTCTCGTCCTGCCAGGTCCTCCCACGTCAAAAGCACAGCTCCTCTGCTTATGTAAATCCACCCCGCGATCCCTCTGTCAATCACTCGCTTCCAAATGTACAACCACCTGACTAAATAAACCGACAGGGTGTCGAGCTGGAAGAGGATCACGTGAGGGTGGAGAAGGGTTGCGTGTGTGTGTGTGTGTGTGTGTGTGCGTCCCATCCAGTATCCCGTCGAGGCTCCAGAACAGTAGATCCCTGTGCCTCGGATGCGCCGCCGTGTCATTAATATAAGACGTCCCTGTAGAGCGCGCGCCGATGACACGAGGGTTTAATCACAGCCAGGAGGCGAGAGAACGGGCCTCCGCCGCCCCTTAATCTCCACCGTGGTTAGACACATCTGGTCCGAGGAGCTTTTGAACCTGACATCTTCTAATATTACGATATATCTCAAGGCTCCATATTGGATTCCATATGTGAATACCGGTCTGATGAATTGCTTCATAACCACCATTCTCCGAGATTAATTACGCGTCTTTGTTTAGCCGTCGAGATTCTCCATCTTCCCCTCACTTGCAATTTGAGTCATTTTGTTAGATTTCAAATCGGCTTGTTTTCTCTTTTTCGGGTGTTCATATCCATTATGGAGGTTTTTATTTTTCCTGATCTCTGTTTCGACGACTAAAACAAGGAGGTCACACTCTGTGTTTTTCTAATCCCTCAGGCTGGTGTGTGAGACTGGCCGGTCTGCACACGAGAGGACGGAGATGGTCCGAGTGGACGTGGATCAGAGCGGGACGGGCGCGTCGAGGGACATCTTCTCGTACTTAGTGAGTATCCTCCACTGATTTGGCCTCCTGCTGATCCTCTGCTCTCTAATTCTTCTTCTTCTTCTTCTTCTTCTTCTTCTTCTTCTTCTTCTTCTTCTTCTTCTTCTTCTTCTTCTTCCTCCTTCCTCTTCTTCTTCTACACTCTCTCTTGTTCCTCGCTCCCCACTGGGAGAGTGCCGTCCCGAGTGTGACACTCGAGTGTTAACAGATGCGGGTTTATTTTTATGATCGTGAGGATTTCTAAAGGAGTGTGTGTGGGAATCTTCAAACGCTCATCTGCGCGCTGCAACTGAGCAGCGTTGTCATCCTGCACTTTGCTGCCAGCGAAAACAAATATGGCGATTGTTGGAATGTCCCTTCGCTGCGAATTCATGGCCGGGTCGAGGCGAGCCAGCCGGCATTGTGTTAATTGACCTCGAACCCACGCAGTCTCCCATTGGATTTGGAGTCTGCAAGTCAGTGGAAATACCCATGTAAGCCCTTTGTTTCTCTTTGTTTATAGACAAAGAGTTGTTCTCACAACTCAGTGCTGGATCATCTCTCAGAGCAGCTCTGCCTCGAGAGGGATCCCACGGAGAAATTACCCCCCGATCCCTAAACCCCCCTCTCTTGATACACAGGGATGAAGAAAATCCAGAGACAACAGAGAATTACGCCAGCGCTGTTGTGGGAAGTCCTCTCGGGGCTTTGAGACACTCCGGGGTTAACACACCGATGGGTGTTAAAGGGGAAGATGTGGGAGAAAGAGGAAAAGAGGGTTTTTTTTCGGAGACAGGATGTGCGCCTCCGCTGCATCTCCTTCCTTCGCCGCCTTTAGACGGAAACATCTGCCTCCTTGTACCAACTCCTGACACACAAACGCACAATAGGTCTCCTCCAGCCGCAGCACACTGAGGAAGTGGATCCTGTCAGCGAGGATAAGAGGCTTCCCTGGAGGCGAGGTTCACGGCGGGGATAGAAAGTTGGGAAAAGAGCGGGGCGGGTGGGGGGGGGGGGGGGTGAATGCTGATGCTGGTGTAGCTGCAGAGCTGGACAGGGATATTCATCTTCGCCGCGGGAACAATTGTGTATGCGTGTGTGTCTTCACATGTGCATATATGACGTGCGTGTGCATGCAGCTTCTCATGCGTTTGCGCGGACATGATTGCCTCTCAGTGTAGCTGTCCTGCCAGCTCCAGCCCGAAGGCCCGTTTGGCTCCAGCAGCGCGTTCACATATTGCAGCGTGGGCATGTCTTCGCAGTTTTCTCCGCTAATTTTACCGTCGTAGTCAGCAGCTGTCTCAGCCGATCTCCGAAGACAAGACGTTTTCTGAAAACCGCTTCTCATCTTCGGCGTCAAGAAAAGGCGTCGCAGAGGTTTCGAGGAGGCCCGTCTCCTCCGGCGACGGGGAGCTGTCCGATGTGTCGAGCGAATGTTCAGTTTTCTCGCCTTGTCGTCCTCGTCCTCACTCAGGTCCCGAAGCTGCGGTCGCTGGAGCCGACGAAGGGCTCTCGTGCCGGAGGGACCGTCGTCATCATCAGGGGGGAACACCTGGACATTGGCTCGCAGGTCCGAGTCATGGTCAACAACACGCTGGAGTGCGCCATCAGAGAGTGAGTACGGCTCGTGAGGGAGTGAATCGATTGCAGGCTTTCGGGGTTATCCGAGCGTCTGTCCATTCATTCTCGGGGTGGATCGGGAACGCCTGAGGGTGCAAGGGAGGCTGGGGGAGAGGGGGGGGGGGGGTGGTTCTTCAAATTTAGCACAAACGTCCAACTGAACTGGAGGATGAAGGGATTTTTTAATTTTGGCGGTCAAAGGTCAGCGTGACCTCACGTCTCTAGAACTCGATATCGAAACGCCTCGAGCGAATCTCTTCAAACTTTTCACTCAAAGATAAAACTGGTCAAAGGTCACTGTCCCTTAACTCAAGAATTCACGTACTAATTAGGATCATTTCATCCCGAATGTCGAATAGTGTGGAACGAAGCGGTGGCATTTTGTGTAAACTGCCACATGGTTAGCGGAGTCGTGCGACCGCGGGGCGATACTTGTCTGTGGTCGAGTCTCGAGTCCGTCAGAGTCTCTTAACGCGGACAAAGGATTTAATTCTCGTGGTAAATGTATAGAATTAATGGTCACGGCGACGCAGGAAGCCGCATGAAGCTGTCTTCGGTTTGAGACTTCAAAGTATTTTGTTTTCGAACCATCCCACTTTTGTAATACGTTTCCAAAACTCCAAAACACACATTTGTGTGTGTTATGCAGTCATAATATTTACTTGTTTTTTGTATTTTTGTCCAGTAAAACAGATGAAGCCATTCAGTGCACCATGCCTGCAGCCCTGCAGGCGCACACTGACTCAGTGGCGGTGTGCGTGGAGTTCGAGAACCTTCCCTGTCAAAGTGCCGACCTCAGCGCCGCCTACGCCTACCAGAAGAACCCCACCATCAGCTTCATCCACCCCAAGAAGAGCTACCTCAGGTGGGCAGACACCGCATCGCAAGACCCGCGACGTTAACATCTGGAGCTGGAGGATCCAGAGTCACTGACATAAGTCATTACTGTAATGTCATCCTGATGTGCAGCGTTTTCCCAGCCTTTGTGTTCTAAATAGCTCCGCATGCGTTTGACAGCGTAGCGGCACGTCTTTGAGGACGCGTTTGTAGATTTGCACTGCAGTCGAGCTGTTTTGCATTATTATCTGCTCCCCTGTTTCTCTCTTGTTTGTGTCCCAAAATTATTTGCATACCAGTATGAATTTGACATACTTTGTCCGTGTGTGTGTGTGTGTGTGTGTGTGTGTGTGTTGTAGTGGTGGTAGGACCATCACAGTGACGGGCCAGGGGTTTGATCTGGTGCAGAGCGTCACCATGGAGGTGCTGGGAATTGGAGAAAAAGTGAGTAATCAGCTGAATTGTTTTCCTTTTTTTTTAATGTTTATTTGATAAAAAACACTCTGGGAGCTCATAATTAAGGAGAAGAACGGGACACACTGTGTTTTTTAATGTGTCACAAAGTCATCCCACTTCCGACAAATCGAAGAAAAAAAAAGAAAACCTACACAAGAGGAGCTTCACATTTCGGGACACAAATAAATACAAGTCTTTTCGTACCGCTCTCCGGAAAAGCAAGTAGGCAGATTCAACCACAATGTCAAACTATTCATTTAAGAGAGAATCAACAGTTTAAGGTGAATTATGGAGCAGGTTTATCATGTCAATAACCATCTCGGGGTTCTTACGGTCTTTTATGGTTATTTCCAGGCCTGCAAAAGTCCTTGAAAACAAATGTGTTCAAAACAGTGTGTTATATTCATGTGTTCATGATGTTCATTCACGCTGAGTTTGAAATAATTATTATGCTTTTAAAATAAAAGACGCTCAATCTATAAGCAGGCATACATGAAGGGATCTATATAAATGTTTATTCTTTTAATCAAACTATTGACTCTCATTCATTTGTGTCATTTAAGGTAATTGTATGCGTTGGGATTCTTATTGTTAGTTTAAATACTACATTTTATCACTTTTTACTGTTTACACACAGATTTCATAAAATGTTTTGGTCACAGACATTTGATTTAAAGTCATGTACATTTAGTACAAAGTCATGGAAATTGGTCAGAATGTGTATGAACCCTGCCGTGTGATAGGTGAATGGATAAGCCATGAAATGTATAGGACAAATAAAATGTGAGATTATTTTTAGTTGGACATCTGATTAAAAAATGCTAAAGTCAAATCATTCAAATTTGGGGAAATGGTTGAAAAACCTGTTTTATTTGTTGCTTCACCGGACTTTAAGCGCCTCTGCTTCTTCCTCCAGCTCTGCACGGTGGCCTCCCCCTTCACCATCACCTGCCCGTCCCCGGCGGCCGGCCAGTCCCAGCAGACCTCGGCGCAGTTCATCCTGAACGGGATCCTCTACACCGGCGACCGGCCCTCCTTCGGTTTCGACGGCGAGGCGGAGGAGGATGACGAGGGAGAGCCGCACAAAGGCCGCTTCCCGCTGGAGTACGTGGAGGACCCTCAGTTCTTCACCGCCAGCAAGGAGAAGCTGATTAAGCACCACCCGGGAGAGCCGCTGACACTCATCATCAACGTGAGTGACACCGCTGAGACGGGAAGGTTCAGATTTAGTGCTTCGCCTGTTATGTAAGCCGAGCGAATGTTCA
>NW_027176153.1:4251722-4351722 GCF_023055335.1 Clinocottus analis
GTGTGCACATTCGACACGGGGGGGGGAAATGGGGGGGGGGGGGTGAACATAAACAACAGACGTTTCCGTGGTGTCGGCACATTTGAGGGTGAACGTGTGTAGCTTATTGCCGTTTGTGTGTTTCTTCGCTGGCTTTTTTTTTTCTTCCGGCGGGCACGTCTATTTTTCGCAGGGTTTTTCGCTCAGAAATGGAGCCGAGCTGCAGAAGTGGAAGTGGAGAGAAAGAAGAAGAAGAAGAAGAAGAAGAAGAAGAAAAAAAAAAAAGCGAAACGGGAACACGGGAACAATGGCGTGTTCCCCTGCAGTACACCGGGCCCCGGCTGCCGCAGTGTCTGGAAGAAGGCCTCCTCTCGCTGGTCTTGGTAAATAAATGCCAGAAAGAGAAAGATGGAATGAGAAAAGCATGAGGGAGCCAAGTGAGGCAGTTTCTCTCTCCCCTCCATCCTCCCCCCCACCCCCTGTCAAAGGGAGAGCAGCCTATGAGGGATTTGGTCTGAGGATTGGAGGCTTTTCATCTGAGGCTCTTTTTTCATGAAGTATGTTGGGATTGGGGAAGGAGCGGCGAGGCTTGTGAGGAGGGACCACAGAGGACTGCTGACTAATCAGGAGGCAGAAGTGAAAGTCCTATTCTTGTCACATCTGGGTTGCTCTGAACCGGGCGACTCCTGTGCGGCGCGATGCAGCGCGAGGCCGTTTCTCAACACCGAAATCTCGGCGCGGTGTAATTTATTTCGGTGTCTGCACCTGTGCCCGTGAACAAAATGATGGGTCTGTGCATGTGTGCCGGTGCACAGGCATTTGTGTCCCCGCTGGAAAACAAAACTGCCCATGTTGTGTACTGCGTGTATTTGGGATCCCGCGTTACAAAGAAAGTGCAAGAAGGGGACCAGTATTTCACTTTTAATGTGTGCCGTGTGCCATCTTCTTTACTCTTAACACATACAGTGGCATTAACACATCTCACAAGTGTTACTGCTCATTTTGATAGCACACATACTCCTTTTTTTAGTTTGGGTATGCAACTGTACCCAATTAAAGACAAATTAGCTCTGTTTTTAAAGGGGTAATGCAGCTATTCACTGCTCACGTCTCTGCCTCTGCGTCTGTCTCGTCGTCTTAAAATCTGATAACTGCGAGCTATAGTATCGCCATCGCAGAAGTTTACGGTCATATTAAGGTCGGTATTTAACAGTGGCGGATCTACTTTGGCGTGTAGAGGCGCTCAGTCCGTCTTCATGCCTTCTCCCTCTTCCTTTCTCTTTCCAGGTGCAAGTGGGGAACTTCCATCGCACCATCGCCAAAGTGCAGCTCGGCGGCAGCGAGCTGGCCATCGTGGTCTCCATCGTGGTGTGCTGCGTGCTGCTGCTGGTGTGCACCGTGGGTAGGTTGTGTGTAGTGTGTGTGTGTGGCCTGCAGTAGCGATGGATGCTCCAGATGTGGACCAGATAAAAGGAAGCGAGGGGGTCATAGTTTCACCGCACTTGCTTCATCCCTCCTCAGCACTCGAAGCACAAAGACCCCACTGTTCCACCTCGCTGTCTGCTCTGTGTGTGTGTGTGTGTGTGTGTGTGTGTGTGTGTGTGTACTGTATTCTGTATTCTTCAGACGACTGAGGCAGGTGCATGGGTGAAAATTGGTGCCATGGTGGATTTTCACACTTTCCTGTTTTTGTCTGTGTTCTCAGATGTTCCCAGAACCCTTATTTCGTGTTATATTTCTTTACGTGTGAGAAAATGTGCACACACATTTTATCTCCACGTTTCGCAAACGAGAACATTTTTGTTTACGTGTTCTCGTGCACATATTTCTTTTCACAGGCTCACCAAAGATGATATGAAAACCTTTTCTTTTTACCAAACCCCAAATCTTTGAAGACGCATTTTTCGATCCCGCCAGATTATTCTCAACGCTGTCGCTGTGCGTGTGTGTGTGATCGCGGTGTTCTTGGTGGAAATGGGCCGTGATGAAACTGCATGTTGTCTCTCCTCCTCAGCTCTGGTGGTGTACTGCACGAAGAGCCGACGGGCGGAGCGCTACTGGCAGAAAACTCTTCTCCAAATGGAGGAGATGGAGTCCCAGATCAGAGACGAGATCCGTAAAGGTGGGTTTACTCAAGAACCCACACACACACACGCACACACACACACAGACACACAATACTATTGTACAAGCTCTGCCGTCAGAGTTGTTTAGACCTGAAATGATGTTTTGTTTCGATTGACATGAAAAAAGAGCTCGTGGGAAGACTTATTGACCACGTATATTTGTGTGTCTGTGTGTGTCTGTGTGTGCGCACGAAATGTGTGTGTTTGAGATTGTTTCCCGTCTGAAGTGGGAGGGAGATACAAACAGTTGACAGATTTGTGCCGAGTAAGCGTGACTCATAAAACACGGCGTCTGATAAATGATCAGTCACACACACACACACACACACACACACACACACACACACACACAGTGGCCACGTCTGCCCTGTGGAAACGAGGCCTGTGTGTGTTTTCAGCGCTCCGTCTCTGTCCGTGTGTGTGTGTGTGTGTGTGTTTGGGTTTCGAGGGCATTAGAGTAAAGCCGTGCGAAGGCCACTCCGCGTCCGAGCAACCAGATTTATTGCGTAGAGATGGGGGGGGGGACGGATAGAGAGAGAGAGAGAGAGAGAGAAATGGAGGGAGGGAGCGATAGGAGCGGGAGTCAGGGCCGCGAGTCCGAGGAGAGGCAGAAGCGTGGGAGGAGGAGTGGAGGGGAGGAGGAGGGCGGGAGGAGGGGGGTTATTTATTCAGAGGACGCAGATAGATTTGTGGCCGGGTTCAGGGTGAGTGTGCAGAAAGCGAGGGATAGTTCCACTTAGACGAAAGACGCTGATAAAAGCGGAAGAAGAGGGAGTGAGGGATGATGGGGAGGGAGTTGGGGAGGACTGACGTATTCCAGGTTACGGGAACGGGGAGATTCGAGGTATTTTGGGAGGTTTCAGCAGTCGATGGTGTGGACCGACTGGTGGTTTAGAGGATAAATAACCTGGAGGAGTAAATACAATACGTTTGAAATCCCCCCTCCGGGTCTAGCGTTCCCTTCTTTTCTGCTCAAACGCAGTAGCCGGAAAGTGGCATTGTAACCCAAATACGTCTCTCATCCGGTGACAGGAAGAGCTTCTTATTTCCCCCCCCCCCCCCCACAAAAGGGATCTCCAGCGTCTCATTAGAGGCGAACATTATCCTCTCCGGGAACACGCTCTCCAATAAAGTGGCTGTGCGGTATTAGCGCCAGCGCGTTTCCGAGTCGAGCGTCTGGACACGCTGATACTGTTCCTGCAGCCTGTAAAAACCTTCAGCCTGCACAGCACACATGGTTCGGATGAGGGATGGATTTGGCCGGCTTTGATTGGCGTGCGGTAAATGTTTGCCTCGGCTGGAAAATGGGGGGGCGGAGTCGGAGGGGCTCTGTGTTTGGTAGCATTCAACTAGACGACCGCTTGTGATTTGGTAAACTACACGATAGCCGGGCGCCAGATCTTCACAGGTCAACTCTCTTTGTGGGTTATACATCTTTCTGTCTCCTGTCCTCTTCCTCTCAGGCTTCGCGGAGCTGCAGACGGACATGACGGACCTGACCAAGGAGCTGAATCGCAGTCAGGGCATCCCCTTCCTGGAGTACAAACAGTTCGTCACGCGCACGTTCTTCCCCAAGGTGAGAGCGCCCATTCGTCCCCCCCCGCTATCTGATTTCGACTGGCACACTGACAACACCATTTTTCTCAACAGGGGGGGGGGGGATTTAATAATATTTCCCCTTCTACATGTCTCATATATTCCCCCCGCCGCTTATAATATGCGGGAAGAGAATTCACCTTGAAACTTTGAAACTGTGAAGTGCAGCAGGAGAGCTAATAGGCTCTTTACAGCAGCGGTGCCCAACCTTTTTTGAGCCACGGACCGGTTTTGTGTAAGACGATATTTTCAGGGACCGGCCTTCGCGATACGACCGGCATAAAGCAATTATAAAGTGCATAAATATACAACTCGCCATTAGTTAGTGTGAGCCCTGAGCTGGTTTCTCTGTAAGGAGCCGGGTCAGAGTGATGGGAGACACTCGACGTGTGGACTTTATACCCGGTCTACTGCATAACTTAGACTTTCATGTACACAAAGACAGGATGTTGAAATGGAAGCAGGTTTCAGAGCTTTTTTTTTTTTTTAGCAATCTCAGTATATTCTGCCTTCATTTTAGACCAGAATACCAGCAGAGTTAAAGCAGACTTTTAAGTTTCGTTTTGGCGTGTCAAGAGGCTCAGACGCACAGATGGATGTATCCGGTCCTTTTTCAAAATGAAACATCTTCCCAACTTTTTTAAAAACTTTTTTTAAAAACTTTTTTTTAAATTCATATATTCTTTCTGTGCGGCCCGGTACCAACCGACTCGCGGACCGGGGGTTGAGGACCGCTGCTCTAGAGGTGAGCGGTTTCCTCACGTGCAATACACTCTGAAGACGAGACTGCAGGGTCTGTCTGTTGGTGTTGGTGTGGGTGTTTTTTTCCACTAATACAGAGACACACACACACAGACACACACACACACACACACACACAGCTCAGCGGGCGTCGCCTTCCAACCGCAGGCATGAACCTTAAAGGAGACAGAACAATGCCGGGCACCGAGACAGGGAAACTTTCCCCCTGATTTCTCAAAACACACTCCTCACACACCCACGCTGTTGTGCAATGCGAGTACACAGCAGCAGCAGCAGTGGCAGCAGCAGCAGCAGCAGCAGCAGCAGCAGCAGCAGCAGCAGCAGCAGCAGACGCTGGACTTTGTTTTCTGTCATGGAGGAAGTGAGCGGGGCGAGCGTTGAAAACCTGCGCAGAGGGGAAACATAAATTCAAGCTTCAGGATCGTCTCTCCGTGGATTTTTCCATCGTAACTGACAAACTTACGTCCTCTTTGTGTTCTCCCCCCCCCACACACACATACGTAGACACACAAAGCCAACTGTAGCTGTCCTGAAATGACAGATTCATTTCTCGAGGGTCAGTTTGTCACGAAGGCCATTAAAAGCCCCCCGTGACGTTCACGGTCAGTCGGGGGCCCGTTCTGGAGCCTCCTCATGAAATTCTGCCCTTTTTGGTTCCAGACGCGCAGATTTACCACACACAAGTCTCGAGGCCAGCTCCTTTTCTGTGTCTTTTCCGTCCATCCATCTCTCCCCTTTTGCTGTTTCCACGCTTTCCCGTGAGCAATGAATGTCCATGTGTGTGTTTCCAGATGTGTTCCGACTACGAGAAGAGTCTGATCCAGCCCGCCTTCGAGAACGACGGCCTGGGCCCCCGAGCGCTGCCGGAGACCCACCCGCTGCTGCAGGACTGGAAGGTGAAGGGGTTAAAGGCCATTAGGGGCGTTCTTCTGCTCCGCAACAGCGCCTTGATTTGCCTCCTTCTCGTTCGTTCACTCTCCGGCGTCACAACTGGGTCACGCTGGAGCTTGTTACGGTTGCACAGTGTTGATGAGCCGTACAGAATATTGGGCGCTTTTTTTTTCTTCATTTTTCATTTCTCGGCCTTGGCGTGCTTGTTATAACGTGTGTGTGTGTGTGTGTGTGTGTGTGTGTGTGTGTGGAGTACTCCATGTGTTTGTGTGAGCAACACACTGCCCACTAAGTTGAAAGCAGGTGGTTGACACACTTCCTTCCCACTGGCTCTCAACCAAACAGTACGCTGTTCATCGAAATCCATTCCTAGTTGTGTGTGTGTGTGTGTGTGTGTGTGTGTGTTTTAATGGAGGGGCGGATGGGAGCGAGAGCTATAAAGAGAGAGTGGGAGAGGGCACGTTCTCGTGTGTGTGTGTGTGTGTGTGTGTAAGTGTGAGAGAGAAAGTAGCGATAGCGGCGCTGGTTTTGGGTCGGCAGCCGGGGGAGGCTGTCGGCCGGTGATGAAGTGCCTTGGATCCACATCGTCTTCCCAGGAAGTGTTTTCCAGGTCACAGCGAATAAATCTCACAGGCGGGCATTTATCTTAATGGACACCCCTGTTCTCCTTCTGTCAGACTGCGAACCACACCGTATGGCTGCGGTCCAGAGGGAAGACTTCATCTCACCCGCTGCTTAGTCGCACCCCTAGATAGGCCTCACTCGTTAAGCCGACTCGGCACATTTAGAGGCAATCACGCGCAGTCGGGGGACCGGAGCGGAGGGATGGAGGACACCGGGATGGGAGGGAGGCGCCTGGAGAAGCAGGAGCGGGGAGGAGGAGGTGTGATGGAGGGCTGAGGTGTTCCCTAGATGGGTCACTGGAGACAAGAGCTGGGGAAATAGATCATAGGGCCGGGCGCGGCGGCAGGTGTGTAATGCGGGGGAGGTGACATCACGCTGCGAAATAACTGTTTCGTCTCCTCTCCCTCCTGACCTCAGGCCACCAACTCAACCACCAAGCCCAACGTGGAGGAGGGCATCACCATGTTCTCCACCCTGCTCAACAACAAGCACTTCCTGGTCACGTTCGTCCACGCCTTGGAGCAGCAGAAGGACTTCGCAGTGCGAGACAGGTGAACGCGTCCACTGACACGGGTTGAGCGGGGAGAAAGGCTTTCAATCTGCCAAACACACAGATTTGTATGAACGTGTGAACTCTTTTTTGTTGTTGATTTAACACATTGATTATTTTCTCGGTTTAGTTGTTGGATCTGTAAATGTCCCACAAAGCACAAGGTGACCTCCACGTCTTGAAAAGGAAAGAAAACACATTCGAGCAGCTGGAGTCTGAGTCCAGCGGAGGAATCGACCATCAAAATAGTCGCCTATTAATTTAACAGTTGATGACAAGTATTGTTATTTGTGATAGATGCAAGGATAGATGGATAGATAGATGGATGGATGGATGGATGGATGGATGGATGGATGGATAGATGGATAGATAGATAGATAAACGGATATATGGATGGATAGATGGATAGGGAGATAGATACATAGTTAGATAGATCAGAGTGTATTAATTTAGAAAATTAAACAATAAAGAAAGTCCAAATTGCTAAGCATATGCAGTGTGTATGAAGTGTATATAAGTGTGTTTAGTGACTAACAAACAACACAACGGCGACGGCTGCTGATGCTGAATCAATTGACGGAGGATCTGCTCAGAAAAGCTCTCGTGTTAGAAGAGATTTCACCATGTCGAGAGCTGCTTTGAAGCTTCAATGATCTATATAAATATATATATATATATATATATATATATATATATATATATATATATATATATATATATATATATTTGTTCTGAACAAAGGATGAAATGACATCATGCAGTGGGAGGCGTCTCTTGTCGTAACAAGCCCTCAAAATACATATCACCTTCAGTTCCTCTCACCTCCAGAGAGCGTTACCGCCATTCAGCTCGTTGTTTTGGTGTGAAGGTCCACGACGCCGATGTTTTCCTTCTCTCTCATTGCTCTGCTCGACCTCGTTTCCAGCAAAAGAAGAGCCTCTTGAGAGCCGCTGCATTCTACTAAAAGTAGAGAATATCTGCTCAAAAACACAGATTTGCGTCTCGGTTGAGGCAGAAAAGTGTCCAAAACACCAAATAATAAAGCAGATACAACATTTTAACTCCTTAATAAAAGCAGACTAAAATATGTAAAACACATTTTAATGCAGCAGATGCACAACCAACACACTCATTATCACTTTAACAGCCAAAGTGATGATTCATTTATGCATTTATGCCTTTATTTTGCAAAAAGTCATAGAAATCCCATGAAAAAAGTGTCATAAAACTCCTAGTATAGTGTGCTTTAAAGATGTCACAATATATGATTTCATAAAATGTTAAAAGGAATGTTATAGTGTACCATAAAATGTAACACAAGTCAAAGTACGGCGTGCCATACAAATTGTTATAGCGTGCCATAAAAGTGTAATGAAAATGTCATCGTATAATTAGTTTTCAAAGAAAGTCGTAGTTTTTATTGTGTGGCTTTTTGTGTTGTATAGATAAAGTGTGTGTCTTCGTGTCTGCGCACAGCACACAAACACATCTTCACTGTCCAGAGAAGTGTCCGCTTGCTCCGGCGGTGTGAATGCGAGTCATTCATCAGCGAGTCATCGCCGAGGAAAGCGAAGAAAAACTTCCAGAAACTCCCCCCCCCGAAAAAAAAAAGCACCGCATCGCTGCTGCGGCGCCGCGTCAGCGCCGCCTGACCGACGTCGGCCCCTTTTCTCCCGGATTAAAGGGGCTTTGTTAAGGAAATCCCCTGCACCTCTGGACTTACTCAGCCAGACACTCCCTGCATTAGACCAGCGCTGCATTGGTCTCTGCAGTCACAGGTGCTGAGAGGGAAAAAGAAGAATCTGTTGTTGTTTTCTGCCCCGACGTTATTTTTAACCCTCCGGCCTCTGACGGCGTCTGCCGCGAAAGCATGTTTTTTTTTTTTGTGAAAATTTTGCTCATCCGTCTCCTCCGCCGATCTGTTTCCCCTCCCCAGATGCAGCCTGGCGTCTCTGCTCACCATCGCCCTCCACGGCAAGCTGGAGTACTACACCAGCATCATGAAGGACCTGCTGGTGGACCTGATCGACGCCTCGGCCGCCAAGAACCCCAAACTGATGCTGCGGCGCACCGAGTCCGTGGTGGAGAAGATGCTGACCAACTGGATGTCCATCTGCATGTACAGCTACCTCAAGGTGAAGCCTCTAGGGGGGGGGGGAGGGTCACGTCGGGAGGCCCCGGCCGGATGAAAGGAGGATTGCGGCGTTTTCTGGCGCTCGACTCCATCTGTCTCTTTGTCTCTCTCGTGATCTCCAGGAAACAGTGGGCGAGCCTTTCTTCCTGCTGCTGTGCGCGATCAAGCAGCAGATCAACAAGGGCTCCATCGACGCCATCACGGGGAAGGCCCGCTACACCCTCAATGAGGAGTGGCTGCTCCGCGAGAACATCGAGGCCAAGCCGCAGGTGTGCATTCAACCGACACCCGCACTCGCTTCTTCTTTCTTTGTTCGCTCAGAGGTCAATGTCAAAAGTTTCAGGGTCACGCCGGAAAATGAAAAACTTTGCTTTGAGTTTGAAGCGCGGTCGCTCTCCGTTTGCCTCCGCAGAACATCAACGTGTCCTTCCAGGGCTGCGGCATGGACTCGCTGCCTGTCAGGGTCATGAATACAGACACGGTCTGCCAGGTGAAGGAAAAAATCCTCGAAGGCTTTTATAAAAACCTGCCGTTCTCCCAGTGGCCCAGAGCGGAGGACGTGGACCTGGGTGAGCGCCGCATTTCCTCTCTTGATCATTTCCGTCCTCTTCTTTTTTCTCCCTTCGTCCCTCTCTCCCCCTGCCCTCTGAGATATAGTAATCTCCTTTGCGAAAGGTCAATTCCCTTCTCATGAAGCTCAACTAACCCGAGGCGGCAATATAATAAATGACAGAATGCATCGAGGAGAGTGTACAGTCATAATCACAAAGAGTTATTGCTTTCAAAAGCTGTGCAGCCCGCAGAGCTGATTTGATTAATGGTGCATGAATATTTCCACAGGTCGCGACACGGAGAGTTAGAGCACGGCTGCCCTATGTCTGGCATATTCTTCTCCAAATTTAGGATGAAATTGTCTAATATGCCTCCGTCCTTCCCTCCCTTCCTTCCTCCCTCTTTTCCTCCCTCCTTCCTCTGCAGAGTGGTTTGACTCCGGCAGCAACAGTAAGCTTCTGCAGGACCTGGATAACTCCTCATTAATGGAGGATGGCAGAAAGAAGCTCAACACTGTCTTCCATTACCAGGTGTGTTATGTGTGTGTGTGTGCGTGTGTGTGTGTGTGTGTGAGACCACTGTAGTAGGTGTCATGTCACGGCGTACCTGTATATCTCTGGTGTTGTAACAGCAACAGCGGGGGTGGAGAAGGTGAGAACTCCTCGTAAATGATGTCACTGGGTGTCCGTGGGCGGGAGGACGTGTCCGTGTGGCCTCTCTCTCTCTCTCTCTCTCTCTCTCTCTCTCTCTCTCTCTCTCTCTCTCTCTCTCTCTCTCTCTCTCTCTCTCTCTCTGTGTTTGTGTTGTCGTGTTGTCGTGTTGTTGTGCTCTTCATGGTCACTTACTGCCGCAGAGCTGCTGCTATTCTTCTGCATTTAGACTCACAGTGTATTTCTTAATAATAATAAAAACAAACAATAGTTGTAATGTGTAATAACCTTTAATGAATACACACTTGGTTACTTGTCTATTTAACAGCACTATGTACATATGTTTATGATAACAACTTCAAGATCCACTCCAGACTAGTTTTAAAAACAGAATAATAGTTTGTCTCTACTTTTTGATTTGTATTTCTTCCACAAAAATAGATAACCGACCATAATCAATATTACATATTCAATAAAAGTACTTTAACACTACTACTACTGATAATAATGTAAATACAAACACATCCATAATTACATTTACATCCACAAGTCATGTTTTATGCTCACGGCGACATTTATTTATAGAGAAAAAAAGGCCAACAAGCCCAACGAACGCCTTCATGAGTTAGTTTAGTTTACGTCTCCGTGTGTGAGCAACCAGTTGCCCGGTGACCTCCTCGACCTTTGACCCTCTACCTGTGCTCGCTAAGTGCTCTGTTTAGTTTTAGGCCGAGCCGGCGGGACCGAGCTGTGAGAGCGCTGAGCGGCAGCGTGCACTCACAGTCTGGGTTCACCGGCAAGGCTGTTCAACCCATTTCACCACGGGTTGACTTTAATGAGACCAGCCAGGCTGCTGCGGACTCGCCACACACACACACACACACACACACACACACACACACACACACGCACAAACATACACCTCTCAACACTGCACTCCCCTTGAGGGCATGCTTAATGATGCTGTTCTGGTGCACCCCTGCTGACCCCTGACCTCGTGCCCTCTGTCATCTCTTGTCTTTCTTGCCTCCTTCTCACCCTGCTTCCTTCCCTCCCTCCCTCCCTCGCTCCCTCGCTCCCTCCTCCTGCCTCCACAGATCCCAGAGGGGGCATCGCTGGCCATGAGCATGAAAGACAAGAGAGATAACACCCTTGGGAGAGGTACGTCACCCGCAAACTCACCCACTCCCTGTCGCTATGTCACACACACACACACACACACACACACGCTTGGAAAAATACGCGCAGTCACTCGATTCCCAGGAAACGGCACATGCTCAGTTGCTCACGAGAACAAGAGAACACGATACACTCGTGTAAACACGCATAAAACTACGCACCCACCGCAAAAAAAAACCTGAAACACGCAGGAGGGAGGGGAGGGGGGGGGGGGGGGCATCAAAACACACTCGCACCTAATAAATCACCACACCCCCGCTTTGCATATCGGAGTTGTGCTCCCACTTCCTCCAGAGCGCTGCCTCTCCGGTATATAGATGTATTCCATTAGCAGACGTCAGCTTTGTTGAGGGAAAAATGCGACAAAAAGTGGGCCCATTGTTGGCGGCCTCAACCCGGGGGATATAATGACCGCTCCGCCTGTTGACAGATGAGTTTACATGCAGCTTTTAATGGGCTTGTCCGCTCCCCCGTCTCGGGGTCTACCTTACGTAATCAGTAGCAGACCAGAGCTCAGTGCTGCCCGGGCTCCGTCCATCAGAGAAGAAGAAAAAAAAAAACCAACAGAAAAACCTCTCGGCTCATTCATACCGGGCCAAAAATAGGCTTCTGTGGACGGGACCTGGCCGCGGCTTCAAAGCGTGGAGGGGGTGTTATGCGCCTGTGGTGCTCCCTGGCTGATACAACACACTGAGCCGCCCGCCTGTGATCAGCGGTGCGGGCCTGGACGGAGGCCCGCCGGTTCCGGGAGCATCTCTGTCTGTACAATGAGCGCACACACTCGCAACGTGTCGCGTGGATGTGTGCACACGCCTGCGCTGGGACGTCGTTTCGCGGGGCCGTGTACAACAATGTGCTGCATTTGTCCGCCTGCGGCTCGGACGCGCGTCTCCGTGCCGTGCGTTCGGTGGTTCGTACGCTTCCGCGCGCGCGCGCGGCTGTGTGTGTGTGTGTGTGTTTGTGTTTGGATCTATACGTAAACCAGCCAAGGTTTAATGCTCTTTTCCCAGCGCTGGCCCAGCATTACCATCTCATTACACCGGCTCCAGGGCCAATCACAGACTCCGGTGTGTCTGTCTCCCCTAATCTCTCTCTTTTCTCTCTCCTTTCACTCGTAATCTTTCTCTTTCATTCTCTCAGACAGCTCCCCTCCCTCGACCGGCCCGCAGTCCACCTTAATCACTTTCTCCTCTCGCGTGTACTCTATCTCCCCCTGCGCTCCTGTCAATCTCCCTCCTGTGTTTTTCTTTTTTTCTGTTTTTTCCTTCCCTCTCCTATCTGTCACACTACCTCATCCTGTCTCCTCTCATTCGCTCAGGTCTCCACCCTGCTGATTGCACATTGTTTCATGCAGTGTATATATATATATATATATATCTTCTTTTTTTCTCCCTCTCTCCCCTTAGTTAAAGATCTGGATACGGAGAAGTACGTCCACTTGGTGAGTATCTTGTAGGGAACCAAAATGTTCCTGAAAGTGCGGCGCTGTGGGTTTATGAGCAGAGCTCCTCTCCTGTGTGTGCCACCGTTAGTCCGACATTACGGCAGAGGGAGCGGCGTGCGGGGGGGTGGATGGAGGTGAAACGAGAAGCTGCTGAGAGGACATGACAGCGCTAATGCTGCTTAAGCTCTTTTATAAACGTCAGCCGAGATATGGGTCCTTTGACTTTAGAATAATGAGTTCCTTGGAACACAATTTGCCGGGTGAATAGTTGGTTTAACAGGACGGTTCTGTGGGCCCTTTTTTTATTCTTTTTTTGACACGAGTAGGTGGATTTTGAAAGCTTCTTTCTTTCCCACCCTCTTACCCCTATTTAGACCTGTGTGAGCAAGTCGGAGAGACGTGATCCCGTACACGTGCAACCGGGGGAAAAAAACATTTCCAAACTTCCATCACTTTCCCAATTCTGCACATGGTTTGGACACACACCCCCATGTGGTTTCTGGATCATGTGTCTAATGAAAGAACCAGAGCGATCCCTCGTTTGACAGCTGAGACAGCGGAGACAGCCGAGCATTCATTCCCTCACCAGCGGGGCTCACGGCTTCAGCTGGTGGGCCGCGTGTTGACCTTTTGACCTCTGGGCTTTTCCCCAGGTCCTGCATCACGACGACCTCTCGGAGCACAAGAGGTCGCACCGGCAGAGCCACCGCAAGAAGGTTCTGCCTGAAATCTATCTGACGCGCCTGCTGTCCACCAAGGTGAGCAGGAGCGCACACCGAAGCCACGGCCTCGCAGCCGAGTCATCTTTCCAGTTCTCCTCATTTTTATGACCCACATTAGCCTCGGGAGTCGTTTTTCCAAATCTCCACATCCTTGTGTGTATGCATGAGCCGCTTCTTTTTTCCCCCTGTTCCTCCGCAGGGAACTCTTCAGAAGTTCTTGGATGACCTCTTTCAAGCCATCCTCAGCATCCCTCTGGATCGCCCGCCGCTGGCTATCAAATACTTCTTTGACTTCCTGGAGGAGCAGGCCGACAAGCGGGGCATCACGGACCCGGACACCCTGCACATCTGGAAAACCAACAGGTAGAAGAGACGTCTGAGCTCTCAGATTAAAGACCCCATCGCTGTGGGACGCGCCGGCCTTCATGTCCCCCCCCCCCCCTCTCTCTCTCTCTCTCTCGCTCTCTCCCTCGGTGCAGTTTGCCGCTGCGCTTCTGGGTGAACATCCTGAAGAATCCTCAGTTCGTGTTCGACATCGATAAGACGGATCACATGGACGCCTGCCTGTCCGTCATCGCCCAGGCCTTCATAGACGCCTGCTCCATTTCTGACCTGCAGCTCGGAAAGGTGAGATTATCTATCGATCGATCTGTCCGTGTTTCTGCCTGCGCCGCGCAACCTGATTCAACGTGGACATTGGTGCCAAAATGTTTGAAGAAATCCTCCAGGCCTCAGATATCATGTTCACGAGGGAGGTACGGCGGAGCAGACGTAGTACTGAAAGGAAATACCCCCCGAAAAACATCAGTATATGACAGAGGAGGAGTGTAGCGAAGATACGGTCGCGTAGTTTTATGGTCCGGGATTATATTCCTTTACAAAGAAAAAACATCAGGTTAAAAAGACGCAGCATGTCATAATTATAATTAGTTTTGTGGTATTTGTCAAACTGTCAGAAAAAAAGTCAAAGGTCAGACACGCCCACTTTATTTTATGTTACAATGAGAAAGTGGGCGAGGAAATGGTTAATGAAAATGAAATAGATCAAATAAAACATCATTAAAAAAAGTCGGATGTCATAAAAAGTCATATGATAGCATGTCGCCTTAAAATTCAGTTATGACTTAAACGAGGAGAAAACCTTTTAACCTTTTGTCCCTTTCACCTCCAGGAGTATCTTACGCACACACACACACACACACACACACACACACACACACACACACACACGCACACACACACACCTCCGCGTCCCCCTGTGAACCTCTATCTCTAAACCTTCAGACTGTCATCTCCATCTACCTCTCCTCATGTTATTTCAGCCGAGTTGGCGGATTCAAGGTCACGAGCACCAGGGATCTCTTTGTGTGTGTGTGTGTGTGTGTGTGTGTGTGTGTGTGTGTGTGTGTGTGTGTGAGTGTGTGTGCTCAGGCGTGCATCTGTCTGTCTGTCGTTCCCTGTGTGTGTGTGTGTGTGTGTGCCTGCATGTCAATGTCCTCACCGCTCACACATCCGTCTCATCCCTCAGACGCCGTGACCCTGAGCGCGCTCTGCTTCCTGTCTCTTCTCCGACCGGCTTCCTCCCCGGAGGGAGCCGAGGACTCGTCGAGTGACGCTCCTCTCTCACCGAGGAAACCGGTCTGATTTATAAACTCCAGCTCGCCGGCTCTTAGGCAACAAATATTCACGTGTCCGGCAGTGAGAGGCTCTTTGGGCCGGTTTCATACCTTAAGGAGGCGACGACGTGCATGAGGCGCTCCTCATTTAAACGTCGGTGCTCCTCCCCCTCACCCCATCCTCACCCCTCCGTTTGGTCCTGTAGGTCAAGGAGACCGGCATGACACACCGCGACATTTTCCTCGAGTGTCGACAGTCATTTGCGTGTGTGTGTGTGTGTGTGTGTGTGTGTGTGTGTGTGTGTGTGTGTGTGTGTGTGATGGCCTGGGGACAGGGCAGTGAAGGGTACGGGGTCTGGATTAGCTGGAGTGCAGCATGGACAGAAAGAGAGAGAGAGAGAGAGAGAGAGCGAGAGAAAGAGAGAGAGAGAGAGGTGGGAAGCGACGCAACGCTCGCTGTTTCCACGGAAACCCTCTTTATCTGGCGAGATGCAGACGCGGAGGGCCGCGGGGTCACCGGGGGGGACGTGGGGGAGGGGGGGGGGGTTTACCGGGCAGATGGGCGAGCAGCAGGAAGTGACCTTGTGTGACAGGAAGAGAGAGAGAGAGAGAAGCTCCCTCCCCCCCTTGTAGCCGAAGGAGCGACTACCGACGGGCTCCCCCACTGACGCACAACGAAGCGCCCGCAAACACGCACATCAGGTGACACAAACACCTCGTGACACGGGAACACTCAGGTGCGGCGTAAGCACATTCAGCGCGCGCTGGAAGCCCAGGTTCGCCGTCTCTCTTCCCCCTGTCCTACTTTTTTCTGTCCGTCCCTTTTTTCTGCACACACGCGCAGACAGAGACCGACACACACACACACACACACACACACGCACACACACGCTCGCTCGCTCGCTACAGTAGCCGCCACTATAAAACCCAGAGTGCGCCCACAACCTCTTAGCCCCGCTCCGCTTCTCCCCGCTTGAATAAGCAGCGGCGCCTGAAGTGACTGTAGAGAGCGAGAGAGAGAGAGAGAGAGAGAGGGAGGGAGAGAGAGAGAGAGAGAGAGAGAGAGGGAGAGAGAGAGAGATGGAGGAGTATTGTTTGGACTGGAACGTTCCTTCTCTGGCTTCTTCTCCAGCTCCTGCGCGTCCTGTTGTGCGAAGAGGAAGCCGACTCCCTCTCACTTCGGCCCGGTCCAGAACTCATAACATCCCGTTTGACCTCGCGGCTCCTCGTCGGTGCGGCGGCGGCGGCGGCGGCGCCGACGACTCGCGCGACGAAGCGCACGAAACCACTTCGCCCCGAGGCCGAGGCCGAGGCCCGGCGCTGAATTATTAATGGACCTTTTAGCTTCGTGCCCGCCGCAGCGCTCGGCGGTACACGCAGTGTGAAAGTGTTTTACATGTGTTTCGCGTACGTCGAGGCCGGCGTGTCTCCGCTAAGGAGGCGAGGAAGGGAGGAGGCCTAAAAGGCGCCGAGCGGCGAACTGGAAATATGTGCGGCTAAAAATAAAATGAAAACCTGTCCTGACCGAAATGTGTTTTATTTATTTATTTATTTATTTATTTATTTATTATCATCCCAGGACTCCCCGACCAACAAGCTGCTGTACGCCAAGGAGATCCCCGAGTACAAGAAGAGGGTGCAGTGCTACTACAAGCAGATCCAGGACATGGCGCCGCTCAGCGAGCAGGAGATGAACGCTCACCTGGCCGAGGAGTCAAGAGTGAGTCCTGTGTTGGCAGGGAGTGCCTCCATGTGTACACACACACACACACACACACTCACACACACACACAGACGTTGTCCTTACTGAATGTAATACAAGTCCGTCTGTGTTGCAGAAATACCGGAACGAATTCAACACCAACTTGGCCTTGACAGAAATCTACAAATACGCCAAGAGATACAGGAGCCAGGTGAGCGAGGAGCTTCTCCTGTTACGTTTCTTTTTCTTCCCCGATGTCAGACTCAGATTAGATGCGTCGCTGCTCGTGTTGGAACTGGCCTCAGTCCACTTTTTTTTTTTTGGATGGATTATGTTTCTCAGACGGGTGTCGGCACGTGACGCTTCAGCGTAGAGCAGTGGTTCTCAAACTGTGGGGCGTGACCCTCTAGTGGGGCGCGGAGGTATTACAGGTGGGGCGCGGGGGAGATGCAGATTCTTACAAAAAAACCTTTATTAATCCCACAGTGGGGACATTATTCTCTGCATTTTACCCATCATCCTTAGTAATGAAGGAGCGCTGCGCTGCTGTGAAGCTCTGGCGCTTCAGTGTCTTGCTCAAGGACACTTCAACATGAAACTATGGGGAGAAAACAGGGATCCAATCAGCTTCCTTGGTAATCTATTTGCCAATTATGAGTTATTTTATAACTTTATTTGCATTGTTTTAACAAAGTGATTGCACATGTTATTAGTTTTTGTCAGATGGAGCAATCTGGTTTATTTCAATTTTCTTTGATCTCAATAATTAAAAAAACACGGATGGAGGAGTCTCAAAAGTTGGACCATTTGGTTCCCATGTTGTCGGGGCGGTGGGGCCCGAACATTTTGCTTCCTCCAAAGTGGAGCGTGACAGAAAAAGTTTGAGACCCACTGGCGTCGGGGGATCATGTGCACGTTGAGAACGATGTCGTCGGCTGTAAAACGGCTTTTTCCAACATGTCCGACCCTCCCCCCCTCCTGGTGTACAACATTCCCTTTTAAAGCAAACAAGGTGCTGTTTACCGTCCCGGCATCCATCACCCTCATCTCCTTCGCGGCGGTTAAGTCGTTGCTCCGCGTCTCCTGTTTCTCCTTGAAACCTCTTCACGCCCTCTTTGCCGTCCTCCCCCACGCTCTCCCTCGCTCGCTGTGACTATTCCACTGGAAGGGCGCTTAGTCAGCGGTGACTGTGCCTTAATGGAGCACCCTCCACTACAACGCCGGTTAGCCGGTTAGCCGTGCCGACGCGGGGGCCGCGAGGGACTCAGACTCTGCGAACGGGGCCCCCTTGATTGCCTATTCTCTCGCTCTGCCTCGTAGCGCCGCCGCCGCCGCCGCCGCTAAGAGCCCCATAAATCCCACTGACACCGTGACAACTACTGGGCATGAAAAACAGAGCAGATGTGGGTTTTGTAAATATGTGAAGAGCAGAGGCTTTTGTGGCGTGTGTGAGTGTGTGTGTGTGTGTGTGTGGAGGCATGCGTGACGGCTGGAGAGGAGGCTGAAGCCCTTCACTTCTTCCTCTGCCGCTCCACGGTCTTCTCTTCTTTTTTTTGGTCTTTTTGTCCTCTCGCTCAACTTTCTATGTCCGTGCAGGTGGCTCATCCCCCCCCCCTCCTTTCTCTCTGAGCTCGACGTAGGGATGGATGCATGAATGCTCCACAGCCTCTGAAAGCCCCGTTGTTACATTCTTCTTCTTCTTCTTCTTCTTCTTCTTCTTCTTCTTCTTCTTCTTCTTCTTCTCCTCCGTCTCGGTCAGGTGGTGAGCGCTCTGGAGGCGAACCCCACCGCACGGCGCACGCAGCTGCACCACAAGTTCGAGCAGGTCATCGCCCTCGTGGAGGACAACATCTACGAGTGCTGCAGCGAGGCCTGAAGGCGGTCCTCCACCTGCACGGCTCATCGGTTCCCCTCCTGCTGCCGCCTGCCTTCTTTCCTCCCACCTACCTAGTTCCTCGGGAACGTCGGAGGAGTTAGTCCACATAAGTGTCGTTATTTTTTTTTCGCGTGTAAAGTGGCAAAAAGGACTTCAACCTCAAGAGCCACTCTTTTTTTGCGAGGTGTTTCCCCCTCTCGCCTCTGATTTGGGGATGCCAAGTTTTTTTTTCCCAAATCTTTCTCCATGTTGGACAGAATTCCAAGTCTCGGCTTTGCTTTAGAGGGGAGATGTAGGGGGGGGGTGGAGGGAAGGCTTTTATTCTGGAGGTCTCTCCAGTTATACCGGGACCCCCGCGGTAAAGCCCTGGTGGCGATCTTAACGCACTGAACCCTTTTCTTCAAGGGATTGAGCCAATGATGCACTGTACTGTATTATAATGTCCATAGCAATATTTATAGATGTGTTCAAAAAAAAAAATAATGCTTTCAAAAGTGGCCTGTTCAATCAGGACGAGTGAGAAGGACCCGCCCATGAGCTCCTCCCCGCCTCCTGGAAGACAAAAGAAGAAAAAAAGCCGGCGATGCTCTCAGGTGCGCTCGGCGGCGCCCGGCGGCGCTCGGCGGCGCTCCACGCCGGCGCTTGGAACAATACGACCCTCGACGGCTTTGCGGGTTTGTGATGGGTGGAGAGAAATATATAATGACAGAAGTTTATGATGAGAAAAAAAACAAATCCGATGTCATGCAGTTCACTTGGGAAGAGCTGCATCCGTGTAGAAGTGTCCATCAGTGTGCTTGTAAACGAATGAATTTCTTGTTGGATTCTGACCAATTTCAAAAGAGGGAAATCTACATTCATGAGAAGATTAAACAACAAAATGTGAGCTCGATATATAAGGAGAGACTGTATTTGTGATGCCAAATGATTTTTTTGTCAGAGTTTGTGAAATAAATTACAGTATTTAGGATTTTAAAGTGTCTGACGATGAACCAGTTTGTCTTTTGTACGCTTGATGTTTCTACAAAATGCACGACAGGCGCAGCGAATATGAAACATGATGAAAAACATGAAGAATCCGCTGGCACCCGCCACCCAAAAAGCACACGGACCGGCATCTGGAACGTCTCAGGGAGGCTTGTAAAAGTTCTCATGATGCAAGTTAATCGTGAAGTAATGCAGACGTGTAGCTTTAGTTTTTTATTGCAGGACACAGAACAACTTCCACGAGATCGACACCCTGCGCACGACAATCTAAACGACACCTCCGACATCGCATTAGTACATGTATTGTTTTAACATCAATTCAAACACAAACCTTCCAAAAACAATGCCCGCACGCCCGCGGAGGCGCCCTCTCCCCGCAGAGGCTCTTTTCCAGGTCCATCTGTTTACACTCATGTCTCCCGTCAATGCCAAGAGCGAGCTAACAACCCCGGCTTCACCGCCATAAAGACCGGCGAGGGCGGCCTCCGCCAGATGCCTTCAAAACACATCGGACACATCGAAAGAAATTCATAACTGTGTGATCAGAAAAACGGATCGTTTGAAGCGCAGTTTGAGGACGTGTATAGTATAGTAGCTGCAATCGCTTGAAGTGGATGAAATCATGCGGCGTGGTGGTTTTTCACCTATCGTGTGTGTGTGCGTGTGTGTGTGTGTGTGTTTGGGGGGCTTGGAAGGCAGTCAGCTGGAGGACGACGTGGACGACACCCCCGTGGCGCCCGGGTTGCACTCTGCGCAGCCAGCTGAACGCTTCCCATGATTGGGTGGATTGGAAAGGTACGCATGCCGGCTCAGCCCCCACCCGAAGAGAGAAAGACGCGTGGTGGTGTTCGGTGCGGTTGAAGACACGTGGAGAGAGAGAGAGAGAGAGAGAGAGAGAGAGAGGTAAGCCGAGAGGGTCGGCCAATTGGAAGGCAGGGCTGCTGCTTGGCGGCGGTCGGGCCCCCGAGGTGTGCGAGGACAGATGGGACAGTGGACGTGAGGGTTGGAGGTGGGGGGAGGGGTGGAGGGGTTGGAGGAGAGGGTCAAGCCGGGGCCACCTGGCTGGTCGACACGGACGAGATCTGAGTTTTGGAGGTGGAAGCGGCGGCGGCGCCGTCGTCCTCTCCGAAGGGATTCCTTCCGCAGCAAACCGTGGTGATCATGCAGTTTCTGAACTGGAGACCGGAAGAAGAAGAAGAAGAAGAAGACGAAGACGAAGAAGAAGAAGAAGAAGAAGAAGAAGAAGAAGAAGTTGAAGAAGAAGAAGAAGAAGAAGAAGAAGAGTTACACCTTCACTTATTGATCTAAGACGTACTCAAATGCTTTAAGAGGTTATAGTACAGATGGCATTTTGTTAAAATAGTTTAATATAATAAAAGATGTTGGGTGTCGTTACTTCGCATCGGAATTAATAGAATTTGAGCTGCAGGGCAATGACAGTTAAGTTAAATATGTTTTGTATAATTAAGAACTTTGTTTTGAGATTTAAAAAAAAAAGATTTAAAGTCATAGTATATCATGTCACAGTCATTAGAAATGTCAAAAGGATTCATATTATAGCATGCTGCAATAAAGAAAAGAAGTAAAAATATAGTATGAGTAGTCATTATTTAAAGTACGTTGTTGTACTTTATTTTAAGATAAGAGCCATTAAAATGCATAGTTCAGATTATCATCAAAATGTCAAAAGGATTCATAGTTGGAATTAAAAATAAATAAATGGAAAGATGTAGTATGAAAAAGTATGTTGCAAAAAAAGTCATGAACGTCCCATTTGAGTCATTTAACTATTTACGCCTCCGGCCGTGTGCAAGCAGCCATGTTGCAGTTCACATCCGCATCGTCCAAAATGTCGTCATGTTTTCATTTTACCCGTCACTCTTCTCGTGTGAATTCTTGAGTTACAGCCTAGAAATTGACTGTGTGAGGTCACGGCGACGTTTGACCAACAAATTCGAGTCGGTTCATCCTCATGTGCAAAGTGTCCAAGGCATCCCTGAGTCACCGCGTTCATGAGGATGTGACGGCCACGAGGTCACGGTGACCTTGACCTTTAACCGCCCAATGCAAATAGACTCATAGACTCAATAAACTCTTTTTTTTAATCAAGTCCAAGTGGACAGTCAGGCAAAATTCTGGAGAAGATTCGCTGTGTCGTCATGATAATGGGATAGATGTGAGGTCACGTGGACCTTGACCTTTGCCCTCTGAATTCAAATCGATTCGTCCGGGGTGCAGTTGGACGTTTGTGCCAAATTTAAAGAAAATTCCCTCCAAGATACGACTTCAACGAGAACGGACCACCCGAAAACACAACATATTGTGTCGTAAGAGTCATTAACGTTGTGTCGTGTACGCAATTCAAATGTAAAAAAACAAACAAAAACTGCCGTCTCTTCCGCTGGAGAAGAGCCAGAGCAGGATATTCACCTGTCTGTTGAGCAGGATGTAGATGACCGGGTTGTACAGAGCAGAACTCTTGGCGAAGAAGGCCGGGGCCGTCATGAACACCGGACCGAACGCGGTTCCCTGATTGGCGAAGATGTACCAGGCCACGGAGGCGTAGGGCACCCAGCACACCAGGAAGGAGATCACCATGATGATGACCATCCGCGTCACCTCCTTCTCCGCTCTCTGGGTGGTTTCTGACTCCTGCTGCAGGGCGGCCGCCTGAGAGCAGACGCACACGGTTATTAACTTATTGTTTGAAAAGTAAAGGGCCAAACGGCGGTGCGATTGTGAGCAGGAAGCTGCGGGCACGTCTCCGTTATTAAAACACACGGGATGAGATTCAAACTGACTGACAGCTCCTTAAATCAACACTTTGAGAACAGTGAAATCCGCAGTAAGTTATTCATGTTTTCTCAAGCTGTCGAGGGTTTGTTGACATCTGTAATTTTACAGCGGTAAAACAAACAGCTTATTTTTCACGATTAAATCTCCAATTACTTATGCAAATATTAATATCTGTAATTCAATGCAGGGTTGCATTGCAGATTGAGAATTTCAGAATAGAAAAAAAAAAGATGGGTGCAGATTTGAACCCTGCAGTGTTTTCTTGTGGCCACATGGGGGCAGCAGAAACACGCTGTCAACACAACATTCATATTACGGCCTTTTAAAATGCAGCTTGTTGAAAACAGTCGCATATTTACTGATGCAGCAGTTTTGGATCAATATTATTATTACTTGGGAGTCGTGTTTCTGGAATGTAAGTTCAATATTCACTCGCTTTTAGCTTGTTTTTGGTGTCCGCGGGCCCCAGCGTGTTGTTGCTCTCGTGTGCTAGCTCTGTATTCTGATACAATGCAGCAGCAAATTCAGAGAAATATCCTTTTTTTTTTTTGCTGCCAAATGCTCCACTATGCTGACCAGTGTGAGAGTGAACCCAACCAGTTAAGTAGGACAGCTAAATATGCCGAAACATGCTCCACATATCTTTAAAGTCAAGGGGAGCAACACATTCAGATGCTAATTCTTGAGCGAACACTTTAAAAAGAGACATGTTATGCTCATGTTCAGGGTTATACGTGTATTTCCGGTTTCCAGCACACGTTTACACTATTACTATTCTTTGAGCCCATATTCACCTCATATACCATCTGAAACGCTTTAGAAACGCCTGTCTCTTTAAAAGGGCGAGCAGTGGAATTTGGCGCCATCTAGCGGTCAAGTTGAAGATTGCAACCAACTGAAACTTCTCCCGAGTGCCAAGCGCTATGGCGGCCGACCTGAAAACACGTATGACTTAAGAAAAAGGGCTTTTTGATTCACATGTTTCCTAATCTACGCAGCCCTCAAACAAATGACGTGTCCCCTTTAAATTCGCTATCGCGTTGTCAATTTATTTGTTAGTCTTGAAAGAAAAAAAGTCTGCTTTATGGCCGCTTCAATGAAAATGTTCAATTTAAATATTCATGACTAATACATTATCGATGTTCTACTATTATTAATGCGGGCTTGAGGCAGGCTGCCCTTCAGCTGGAGGACCCAGGTATAAGCCGCCATGTTGGCAGGGATCTGCCCCCCTGAAACGTCCTTGAGCCACTAAATCCCTCACATCTCCAGAGACCCTGTGATGCTGCTAACCTCTCTGTGGAGGGGAGAAAGGTAACAATATATATATATATATATATATATATATATATATATATATATATATATATATATATATATATATATATAAAGATTTTCTCCTCAAGGATGAACAAAGGTATCACATCCTTATTAATAATGTTTTGTCTGGCAGCGGCGTTCCGTCTTACCGCTCGCACGGTGCAGAGGAGGCGACCGTAGCAGAAGAAAATGATGAAGAGGGGGATGGAGAAATGGAGGACGAACATATAGATGACGAATGAGGTGTTGCCGATCTCGGGCTTGGGAGTGTAGTAGTCGATCCCGCAGGAACACTGCATTCCCTCCGGGATGTACCTGCGTCCGCACACAATGACAAATCGAAGGGGATTTTCCATCAACGCCATCACACGCGGCATTTCAGACGAGATGTGTGTCCCCGAGTCGGCAAGCTAGCAAAAAAGGGCAGCCTGGTGTTAAAACGTGCAAATGATATGTGTTATTTGTCTGAGGCCTGGATAGCACAGTCTAGACACCGAAACAGTACCGGGACCATCCGAGCAGAGGGGGCACGGCACAAGTCAAGGCCATGATCCACGTGAACGCCAGGCCCGCGACGGCGTGTTTCTCCTCGAAGCGGAAGCTGCTCATCGGCTTACAGACCACCACGTAGCGCTCGATGGCCAACACCACCAGAGACCAGAGAGCGATCTCTCCTGGGACGTGACAGAACAATTTTTTTTTAAAAAAAGAAGGCGTGAATGTAAATACAGCACACAGTCACGTGATATTACACTTATAGACGGACACGGTCTTCCAGATTTCAAGTATTCACACTCGAAGGGACGATAAAATGTTTTAGAAAAACAATCAGACTGAGCGATTGTTGTAAAACTGTAAATCATAGCTTGTTTTATGAAGAGAAAAAAGGCCAGAACTGATGTATTTGGATGTGTTGAGCACCATAAGTACAAGTAAACTATGTGGTTTGCCACATGAAGAAATTCAAATGTCACGGATCAAATGGGCCCCAATGCAAATCTTGGAGAACTCGCCTGAATGTTCCCTTCACTAAACCCTCTGCAACTTTGTTCTGCTTCACTTTATCAAAGTCAACCTTTGCAGAGAAAATGTTCACATGTTGAATGTTCACATGTTGACTGTTCACATGTTGTGCGATGGTTTGGGTTAGAGTTGGACTTTACAGCTGCATCATTTCAAGAAATAATCATCCTGAAAGTGATTTTTTTCATCGGCGAACCTGAAGCCTTTTCATCTTTCTGTGCGTCATCTTCATTTACAGTAACAGATAGACAGATATTTACACATCTGAACAAAATCTGACATGTGCACCTTTTATTATAACATCAGAATTATTCAAATAGCTGGAGTGGTTGCAGAGTTACACCCTTTTTAGTTTGGGTATGACATTTTTGAGGAAAGGGTCTAAAAATAGTTTGTTTTTTCTATTTCACCACAACAAAGTGTCGTCGACATTCCTGACAATCCCGCTCTCTCGCTCTCTTACCTCCCATGGTGGCGAAGAAGCCCTCGATGTTGCAGCCGGCGACCCCCAGGATGAAGTATCCGTGCAGGGCCGTGTAGAGCGTGACCGTGAAGCCCCCGATGACCATGAAGAGGTCGGCCACCGCCAGGTTGAGCAGGACAAAGTTCAGAGGGTTCCGCAGCTTTTTGTTCTTCACCGTGACGTACAGGGTGAGGAAGTTGATGGGGAAGGCGGTGACGATGAGGAAGAGCATGTACGCGGCAAGGAGGGAGTACTTCCAGGGCTCCGCCAGGTAGTACTGGGTGTGCTCGTAGGGGCTGCGCACCAACCCCGTCTTGTTGGACATGGGGACGTAGAAGTCGGGTCCCTCTGTGCCATTCATGGCTGCAGGCCGGTGATGTTTGGGGGGGGGGTTTCGTTTCGTGTGTTTCTTCTTCCTCCTGAAATACGGCGAGAGGAGTCTTGTCGTGCAAATGGAAAGGGGGGAAGAGAGGACAGCTGGAGGGACGAGAGGGATCTCTGGGAAGTAAGATGTGCTCTGGAGCCCCCTGAAGTGATGCAGCACCTTTTAACAGGCTGGTCGGATTAGGGACTCGCATGGAGCGAAGTGTTAGCAGGGATGGAATTAAGACACACACACATACATGCACACACACACACACATACATACATGCACACACACACACACATAGATACATGCACACACACACACATATGTGCATGAGCAAATTCCAGAAATAGCTGTGCAATTCTGGAAACGTGTGTTAAGCATGTTTTTTTTTCAAGGTGAGAGGCCACACCCCCCGAACCTCGTCGTTACCGCCACATCACGTCACGACGTCGAGAAGGAGACGAGGAGAGCTTCTTTTTTTAAATGTATTTATTTAGCGAGCAGACAAACGACAAATGAAATTTCTTTATTTGCATCCGTGAAAGCTTTAATCCCAAACCGCTGCATAATGCAGAGCTCAACCTCACCGCCTCGAGTAATCAGAGTCAGTGAGGCGAGATGCTCGTAGCACGCACTCACACCAGCTCCGGTTTACACACACACACACACACTCACATGCATGCACAGACACATACACACACACACACATGCATGCACAGACACACAGACACACACACACACACACACATGCACAAACAGACACACACACACACATGCATGCACAGACACACACACACACACATGCATGCACAGACACACACACACACACATGCATGCACAGACACACACACACACATGCACAAACAGACAGACACACACCCACACGCACACAAAAACACACACAGACACACACACGCACACACAGATGCCCGTGCACATACAGATACACACACGCGCGCACAGACACACAGAGGAACACAGAGTGTATGTGCACGTGCAGGTGCACATACACACACGCACACACACACACACACACACACACACACACAGACACATAGATGCGCGCGCACATACAAAAACACATACATACATACACACACACACACACACACACACACACACACACAGAGATACAGCGATGCACACGCACATACAAAAACACATTCACACACGCACAAACAGACATACACACACAGAGATGTGCGCACGCACGCGCGCACACACACACAGCTAATAATACGCTCTCTTTGCGACATCGTAATGAAAAGCCACGGTCATAAAAAGTACCAAAATATTTTTATTGAAAAGTTATAAAACATATTTCTTTTAATAACTAAACAAACAGATAAAATAAGCAAGTTGTGTTTTATTTAAATAGAATAGTGTTCATAGTATCTCTTCTCTTCACATCGTACAGCCCGTGCCCCTTTAAGCGATGATGTAACCAGTGACAGATCAAGGTAATCTGACCCTAATAACCCAATTGCGTTGATGGGGCTGACGCTGCACTTTTCTCACACTGCACTAATGACCAACACACAAACACTGGAGGAATTACTTCAGTCGGTCGTCCTCGCAGGGGGACAAAGGGCAGATCTTAAGACGAACGGCGCGCAACACATTCCCATTTAACCGTCTTATGCGTGTAAAACATATTGCGATGCAAAAGAATAATGACAAACTGTCACTGCGGGACAGAAAACAGGTCCAGCATTGATCACGAGACTGTGTCTGTGGTTTTTAAAGGAGGTCAGTTCTGTTCGTCGATGGGTCTGCGGCAATAAGGGCAGCAGTTGTGCTGAAGCATCAGCAGCTCGTAATCCTCACTGTGGAACATCTGGGAGGAGAAACGGGCCAATCAGACGTGATCAGAAATCAATGGAAGCAGTGAAGGAGACGTGATGACCAACGAGGTTCCACGATGCTAAAACTAATTATTATGACCAGACATGTTGTGAAATCTGTGTGTAAACAGTAAAAAGTGATAAAATGTAGTATTTAAACTAACAATGAGGAGCCCAAAGCATACAGTAAACCTTTAATGACACATGAAAGAGAGACAATAGTTTGACTAAAAGAATAAACATTCATAAAGATGCCTGGATGTATGCCTGCTTGTATTTGGAGCCTTTTTCTTTTAAAAGCATATTAATTATTTATGAAACTCGGCATAAATGAACGTCATAAACACATGAATATAACACATTTACATGACTTATACTAAAATTTTGGGATTTTAAGGCCTGGAAATAACATTTTTTTTAAAATCCCATGACTTTTCTAGGTTTTCCATGACAGTAAAAACCCTGCTGTTTGTGTGTGTGTGTGTGTGTGTGTGTACGTGTGTGTGTGTGTGTCCTAGATGTGACTTTAAAGATGTGTACAGCATATTTCAGCACATATTTAGCTGTCCCCACTTAACTATTTTGGTTCACAGTGGAGCATTTCCCAGCAAAAAAAAAAGAAGATATATTTCGGTGACTTTTCAAGGTTTTCCATGACCATATGAACCCTGCATTGTGTGTGTGTGTGTGTGTCTTTTGTTGGATGCTGTACCTTGAAGCAGGTGGGGCACATGGTGATGCTCACATCGGGCAGCAGGGAGCGGAAGTATTCCCATTTGAGCGGCCTGGGCCAGCGCTTGATCAGGACGTCCCTCCTGCTCATGGAGCGCAGCGCCGAGCGGCTCACCTTGACGGGGACAAAGGTCGAGCCCCCTTGCTGTTCAGACACACACACAGACACATGGACACAGACTCATTACAGACCGCTGTCCTTTCACCCTCCCCATCTGGCGGAGTATTCGTCTCCTCCGGGTCGCCGTTACCTCGAAGATCATTTTGGCCGTGAACGGGTCTTCCTCGGCGTCACCCGTGCCCTCGCTCAGCCTCAAGGCCTGCAGCTCTGATCGGGGGCGTTAAGAACCAACGGCGCACACGTTTTAACGGGGCGCTGCATTCCTTTATGTGCTTTTCTGTGAGGATATATTTTCAAGACAAAAAAAAAGGGACTTATTCTAAAATGTTCAACAAAAAAAAAAGGCGATCAGTCGTGCCTCGTCAGTCACGTGGTGAGCTGTGGGAGGAGCCCAGCAGACCTCCGGTGCCCTTGAGTGTCTGTCGGCTAATGCAGGTTAATCCCCGCGCCAGGGCCGCCGCGGCTACGGCTCTCGGAGGGTTAGTGTCATTAAGATGAGACAGGAGAGCCTTCGCTAACCCTATTAGCTCGAGAGCCGAGATTGACTTAGCTCGCGACAAGCTTTGCCCCCGCCGGCACGGAATCGAGGCCAACGCGGACTAAACAGCTTCTTAGAGCTGTCACAAGGCGGAGGAGGCGAGTCACGTGCCTTTTCATTTCCAAGAGATGTGTGAGGGCAAGGGAAGCAGCCTCTCGGGGGCCAGCAGGGGCGGGGAGTGAATAATTCATACGACGCATGCGGGATCATCTGTTCGCCGCGTACGAACACACACGGGGACGCACACACACGCACACACGCAGTCTGCTCGATCAAAAAGGATACCGCCGTTGTCCATATCCTGCCAGCGCGCATCCCTCTGATCCGCCTGGGGCACTTCCAAGTCGATCAGAGCGACGGCCTCCTCGTCAATTATGCCCTCCTCCAGGTAGAACTGCACCAGAGGCAGCACCTCTGCACACACACACACACACACAGAGGGCGGGGGGAGACACGCTACGTTACAAAAGGGAGCTCCCTCCAGGCGAACACGCCAGTGTGCCACTGACCGTACGACGAGGCCGAGTAGATGAACGGCTGCCTGCAGTTGATGCACACGCTGCCCTGGTTGTTCAGCAGCGGGTTGCTGGTGGAGCAGCGGTAGCACATCATGCCCTCGATCAGGTCCTGCGGGAAACAACGGGGAAGTTAAAAACCTGCGCACACAAGTGTGTGTGTGTGTGTGTGTGTGTGTGTGTGTGAGTGGATTCACCTCGCTGTCGTGGAACGGCTTGGAGCGAATGGTGAGGCCGCCCAGCTCGATGGACTCCTGGAAGCGAGAGGGAACGTGCAGCTCCTGGAGTTTCTCGTAGGCGTACCGCGCCAGTTTGAACGCGCCCAGGCTCCGGCTCTGCTTGGCCAACGCGTACAAGGTGTTACTGGTGAGGAAAAGGTGAAGGGCGACGACGGTGTTTTCGGCCCGGGTCCCTCACTGGATTCCTTACCGCTCGCTCCCCTCGCACATCCCTTCATACTTCATGTTTAAATACACGCGTCACTTTCACATTACACTTGTTTAAAGTACTGTTGTCTGTGCACTTTATTTGCTCCTATTTCTCGCACTGTGTTTATCGACTGCTGTATGCAAGAGGAACAGCTGGAGCGGGACGCTGATTTATAGATGTACAATTACACTTTTGTGCATTTATAAATAGACACACCTGCATACTCCCTGAGTTCTACAGCTTAAAGAGAACAAGAGCCTTGCTGAGCCGGCAACATTAGCTCAATGCCTTGCAAGTGATACCTTGTCGTGTGTGTGTCTGTGCGAGTGTGGGCTTGTGTGTAGGCGTGTGCTCGTATTGTTGTGTCCGAGTTGAGGGAGCCGTTGCTTGTTTGTGTTTACGTGGAGACGCGCTGTTCAGAGAGCCGCGCTGAGAGCGGCAGTGACGGGTCAATGAGCTGCAGCTGCAGCCGCTCTATACGCTGGCGCTCCTCCATCACCGAGAAGCCAGCACCACTCCTCCGCTTTCCTCTGCACTCAGAGACTCTCCAGCTCCGCCCGCACTCTGCTCCCACGGCCTGGGACTCGTTTGACGAATGCGCGTCCTCCTCTTGTCGAAACTCGTCGGGGCGTCCGCTTTCCCCCGCGACACTGCGTTCTGGAGTCCAGCGCGCCGCGGCTCGGGCTTTAAAATCTCACTTTGAGGTTCCTGGAACACCTCACTTGCCTCCTCACACTCTGCCTCAACTGTGTGTGCGTGTGTGTGTGTGTGGCTTCATAGATTTTGTGTGTATTAGCTCAAATTAAAGCGCATTGTTTAATGTGTGTGTGTGTGTGTGTTTCCATATGCACAAAGTTCACTAATCACAGCATTTGTTGAGATAACGGAGAATGTGCCAATTTCTGACATTTCCTCCTCCTCCTCTTCCTCCTCCTCCTCATCATCACCCCTTTTCTTTCTCTCAGCGGCAGCGTGGCGTCAACTCTTCCGTTTTCTATCTTCATTTTCCCTCCCGACACATTATCATCACGGTCTCTGCTCTGATTTCAGATTGGCGTGTCATGAGAAAGAGCCCCCACACTACTTTCTTTAAAAAAAAACATTTGCTCGGTAAGGAGGACTACTTCCTCGAATTGGAAGGATACACTTTGGAAATGCCGGGCGGTATGTCCTTGGTGAGGTTGTTCAGAAGGAACCTGCAGATGTTGAAGAGCGTCTCTGGCATGTGGGAGCTGAAGGGCTCATCCTGGAGAGAGAAACAATTCAATATTAGTCTTTACTAAAAATCTGGGTGGTTTACAGCTTCATATTCTAAAAGCTCCGTGTATTTGCACCCGGACACGTTGAATATGTCGCTTTCTTAAGCGATAGTTAGCGAGCAGAAAGTCATAAAGACTTCTCAGTGACGGGAATACTAGTAGTAAGCGGGTCATAGGAGATTGGGATTCGAGTCCTGTGAGAAGCTTATATTTTACACTTTTCTATCATTATTATATTCAGTTTTCAGTCGCAGCTTTCTTGGGTTTAAGAAAAATATACATGTAGTCGGCTACATGTAGACTAATAAATATCTAAATATATCTAAACATACATCTAAGTCGGCTACATATACACATTGAGTAGCTGAAGGTGTGACTAGCACCTGGCTGCTGCTCTCTGCGCGCCGTCTACACACACCAGGGAAAAGATGAATTTGCAATGCAAGCGCAATCAGGAACGGCGGCACTTTGTCCCAAAAAAAAGTTGCTCACTCAAGTGGTTACAGCGCCTGCCTGGCAGCGTTAAGGTGAGATATAGAGGGTCGCTGCTCTGCTCTGCATCACGCCGATGCCTCCCCGCCGCCGAGGGGGGCGTGTGACCGACGCCCAGCTGGAGAGCTGGAACAACAGAGCCGACGACACTGACACAGGCCAGGCCCCCCGCTGAGTGCCCAGAACCAGAGACTGCTTGTTCGGTAAGTGGGTTAAGGGGCCCGGCGGCCTCGGAGAGCGCCGCCGGCGAAGCGGCCATCGTGATCAATCAAGCGGCTGATTACCACGTCGATAGGGATCGGGGGAGGTTTCAGGAAGTAAAAGCGTTTTGGGCGGGTGGTTAAAGGGCGTGCAGGGTTAGAGCGACTCCTCATGTGTGACGTCTGCTAAAAGGGTCTCAGAATGTTCAATCGGCCGTCTGAACCTGAACTTAATGTCCCCAACTCTCTTTTGTTGGCTTTACCCGACAAACACGGTGCATGTTATATTTGTCCTTTACACTCACCAACCCCCCCCCCCCCTTTTTTTTTTGGGATAGACATAATCTTGCGCAGCCAGACCTCCTCCTCGTCGGAGCCACACAGCGGTCTCAAGAAATGCGAGTACGAGAAGTTGATTAGAAAATGGGCAGAAACGCAGCGGGCTGTCAGCATACCTTCACGTAAAAAAATAAATAAATAAAAATCTAAATTTGGAACATGAATGTGTTCGTATCCAAAACAGAAACCTGAACCACAGAGCAGGTACCGGTTCCCAGGGCTTTTCCATCTGACAGCCAATCACAAGGCTGCCTCCTGATGTCTAACACACACACACACACACACACACACACACACACACACACACACACACACACACACACACACACACACACACACACACACACACACACACACACACACTTCTCTGGTCTGGCTAAGAAAGATTAGGGCTGACAAAGTGCGGCGCTCTCACCGTGTAGCGCTGAATGGAGCGGTAGACGTGGTAGAGCTCAGCGAGATGCTGGAAACGCTCAAACTTCTTCAGCATTTCGTCCCGCTGGTCTTCGCTCTCTGCCTCGGACACAAAAGGAGGCGAAACAATAAATGCATTACAGTGAAAATAACAAAAACAAAGCAGTGAAAGACGACGGGGTCTCACCTCTGGCGATGTCCAGACACTGCATGGACAGCATCCAGTAGTAGTAACCCGCATCGTTGAACCTGTTCTCCACCACTGCATTGTGGGTAAGCTGCTCCAGGACTTTAACGGCTTCGTTCTGTCGCCCTGCCTTGTGAAACGCTGCAGAGTGCAAGAAGAAGAAGAAGAAGAAGAAGAAGAAGTAGGAGAAGAAGAAGAAGAAGTAGAAGAAGAAGAAGTAGTAGTAGTAGTAGTAGTAGTAGAAGAAGAAGAAGAAGAAGAAGAAGAAGAAGAAGAAGAAGAAGAAGAAGAAGAAGAAGAAGAAGAAGAAGAAGAAGAAGAAGGAGGAGGAGGAGGAGGAGGAGGAGGAGGAGGAGGAGGAGGAGGAGGAGAAGAAGAAGAAGAAGAAGAAGAAGAAGTGGTGATTGATGGATAGTTTATGACGTGCCCCTTGAGGCTAAAGCTGACAATCTAAAACATCTTTTCCTCGTTGATTTATTTCTGGAGGGGACGCCTTCGCTGCCAAGTTGTCATTGTTGTGGTGTTTTTTTGCACTTTCCAGATGTTACTTCACAAGCACACGCTCTTTGAGGAGGAAGTGCTCTTTTACTGGGAAACAGAAGGGAAAAAACAACCTACTATGTGTATATTATACGTCTATTCTATTCTATTAATACTATCAAACACAATAGCAATCATGCGCGCTTGTGAAAGTGGAGGTCGCGATACAAAATACTTGAAAGAAGCACGTCTGATGCACACGACGAGAGCACATCTGGAAAGAATCACTGGAGATTAGCTGTGTTTTCTGATACAATCGGATTCTTTTACCACCGAATTTTACTGTATCCACACACACACACACACACACACACGCGCGCGCACACATGTACACACATGCACACGTATACACACAGACTACATGCAATTTACACTCCATTGGTTAAAAGACCAAGCTTTTTCCTGCGTAATAACAAACATAAGTCTTTTCCAAACTGGGTCTTTTTCCAAAACTCCTGGATATCAAACATGAAGGCTCTGTGACTGTAAAGCCCTAACAAGCTTCAGGTTCCCATCGGAGGGTAATGAGAGGCAGCTTTAGGGAGGCGACCCCACCAGTGACCCCCCCTGCACCCCCCCCCCCCCCCCCCCACACACACACACACACCCCACCGCTCTTGCAACCACAGTGGGGGTCAGGACATACGAGTGGCAAATATTTATCAGTCTACCTAAACGGGATTAAAAAAAAAACGCATTCAGCTGCTGTTGGTTAATGTGAGGAAGTAACCCCCCCCCCCTCACAGAAACACCCCAAAAACACAAGCTGACAAAAAAAAACGTGTCGGGCCTATAAACAGAAGGCAGGTCAATCGTGTTCGCAATGCAGACGCACGCTTTGCAAAATAGTCTGCTTTTCTTTTTTTTTTGCGTTGACTTTTCTGAGACAGGACGCAGTTCTGCAAAAATATTGAAAAATATGTGAATGAATGAAACTTCAAACTATCTTCAAACTTTCAGACATCTGTAATGAGAAAGTAAGGAGTCAGCCTTGAGGTGATTATCAAAAGAATGCAGCAGGGCCAATAAAATATCTCGACGAAGCCCCTTAGCTTCGGCCCGCCCAGAATATATATATATATATATATATATATATATATATATATATATATATATATATATATATATATATTCCACCTACATAAGTTGTTATTGAGACGTAGCAGCGTCGTGGACCGGAGACAGGCTGGAATCTCGAGACTCAATTACAGTTAATCTAGTAACACAATACTGCGTCACTAAAATACACACAATCAGCAAAACGCATGACCAGAAGCAACACAATCAGGTCCAGTTCAGTCACGAGTTCATGGTGGAGACGCGGCAGAGGAAGATTACGCGGAAGAGGAAACATGCCTGCCGAGATCATAATTATAAATCTATGAGCTGATTATAACTACGGTTACAGTCGGTAATCATCATCAGAGCCGCTTGTAGCGCTGGTGATTAGAGGCGCGCGGGCGTGTCATTGGGTTAAAACAGGCAGCTCGGCGCCGCTCTGTTCCGCTCGGCTCCAGCAGAGAGGGTCGCGTTTGACGCCGTGAAGACGGGAGAAGAGGAAACACAAGGGAAGACGTGTCCAGAGCCGGCCGGACTCCGTCACTTCCAGGCGTAAACATTTGCTGTCGGCCTTTAATGCTACAACACACTATATAGTTCCTAATTTATGTTGTTTAGTTTTTTATTATGAATGTATGCTCTATTTTTGTTTACTTTTAACTGTTTTTGGACTTACTTCATCACATCACAGTCAAGAGAAACACAATTTCAAGTCTTCTGTATGTGTGCAAAAATGAAAGAAGTGACAAATAAAACTGACTTTTTGACTTTTGAGGATCCCCAATACAGCGGCTCTCAGATTTTTGTCCCTTATATTTTTAGATATATGAACATTAAACATACATTTTAAAAATAACGTTTGTCTGACATTAATAAACTACAGAAAAAAAAGAAAAAAAAAAATATATATATATATATATATATATATATATATATATATATATATATATATATATATATATATATATATATATACATATACATATACATACAATCACCCCGACACCCCTTTAATTATCTTTTACAGGTACATTTGCATGTGCATCTTCATGAACACACACACCCTGCGGGTAAAAATATATATTTAAAATTACCATAAATTAAAAAATGCTTTAAAAAAAGTTATTTAATGAATATTTAATAATACAAGTGTAAGTTCCTTAACCGGAATTGTATATATTGTATATTAAATCAGACCCTGATGTCACAGTGCTGTGTATTACATTGTTTTTTCAACAAAAAAAAGCTTCGCGCTGGTTAAAAAAAGAAGTTCCACAGAGGAACGTCACTGAAAGAAGCTCGGGGTCCGCGGCACTAAAAGGAGGTGGAAGTGTGAACCTGCAGGTCGATGCAAACTCACCTTTCTGCGCCTCCTCAAAGCGGTCGTTTTCCGCCAACCACTGGGCATACGGCACGAAGACGTCGTTTTTGAACTGCGGGTGCTTCTCCACCAGTGAGAAGGCCTGAGGGACGGAGGGCGAGAGCGAAGAAGAAGAGTTTGTGAAGCGCTATTTTGTGACAAAGTCGACCTTAATGCACAGAACAGGGTTCATACACATGTGGACCAATGGGCGTCCATGACTTTAAGCCAAATGTTCAAGACTTTAAACCAAATTTCCATGACCAAACATTGTGTGAAATCTGTGTGTAAACAGTAAAAAGTGATAAAATGTAGTATTTAAAGCAACAATGAGGATTCCAAAGCATACAGTAAACCTTAAATGACACAAATGAATGAGAGACAATAGTTTGACTAAAAGAATAAACATTCATAAAGACGCCTGTTTGTACGCCTGCTTATAGTTTAAGCCCTTTTCTTTTAAAAGCATATTAATCATTTCAAACTGGGCGTAAATGAACGTCATAAATGTGTGAATATAACAACATGTACATGACTTTTACGACACTTTTGGGATTTTATTTTTTTTCAAGGACTTTTGCAGGCCTGGAAATCACCATTTTTAGATTCCCACGAGCGTAAGAACCCCGATACAAAGACCGCAGCGTCTGCACCGCCGTGAGAAAACCTCCACTGACGTGCGAGGCGTCACCGCATTACTCCAGAGAAACACTCGCTACCTCCGGCCCGAAACATCGCAACACAAGCGTTATTAATGAGGCCAATTCACGAGCTGAATTGATTTCACGCTCAATTACAACTGCGACTGCGGCCTCTCGCGCTTTTTTCTGCTGTTGAGTGACAGGATGTAAAGAGCTGTTGAAGTGCGCTGCGGACACACATTGGCCGGTCGCAGAGACTGATTAATCCCAATGTCATGTGGCGACACCTGAGCCGGGGAACACACAGCAGTCATACCGTACAGTAAAAGAGAGAGTGTAGTGTGTGTGTGTGTGTGTGTCCCAGGCCTGTGAGCCCAAAGCCATTTAAAGAAGCACTTTGAGCAGCCTCCATATGGCCCTCGCTGTAGCTCGGCCTCGTCTCGGTGTCCACCTCTCCTCCAGCGAGGCCCGTAAAGACAGACTCTCACCCTCTTCCTCCCCCCGTCTCTTTCGTTGTTCCTTTTTCCTCTCTCTCTCTCCCTCCCTCTCTCTCTCACCCAGAAAGCCGTCCTCAGACACTACAGCAGAAAGCATGTGATCCGTGATTTGATGTTCTGTTTTTTGGCTCTTCTGTCTCAGCATGCAAATCGCCAATGTGCATCTCCGTAACGCCTTTAACTCGATTTAAGACCGCAGATGGATTAAATAAAAGCTATATTTTCTTCTTGTCTGAGAAGCATGATCCGCCCTGATGGGGGGAATTTGATTGGAAGCAGAATGGAGCCTTTAAGCCGATGCTCTTCCAGTGCGATGGAGCGCTTTTTCTGTGTGTGTGTTTGTGTGTGTGCGTGTGCTTCTCACTCAGTAATCGTCGTGTGGGCATGGATTCAGAGAAAACCAAAAGCTGGATGATTAGCTCCGCAGTGCGAGCGAGCATGTGTGTGGTGGTAAGTTTGTCAGCGCAGGAAATCGGGCAGATGTATTCTTATTGTTTGCATTCAGCCGCGGTTAGTTCAAGCAGAGACAATACGCGCTTTCTGGCCGTGAACGTGGAGTGGTTCACGATCTGGGTGCATTCCATACGTATAAGCCGCGACAAGCGGAGCAGGTGTGCGGCGCTAAGTGTGTCCGACCTCTTCCCAGTGCCAGGTTTCCACGTGGAGCCGGGCGAGGGCCTGCAGGTCGCCCATCTTGGCGTAAGTCTCCGAGGCGTAGCCGTGGTGCTTCAGCCGCTTGAAGTGGAGCGCGCACTTGGCCAGCGGTTCTCGCTCAGCCTTGTCCAACTTCCGGGCGATGTCGATCAGCCTGGGCGAGAGCGGGGGGGGGGTGGGGGGAGGGATGAGAGAGAGAGAGAGGGCAGAAAAATGACGAGTCGGGGTCACCGGGCTGAATCACAGTCGGGTCAAAGCTGCTGTGTTTATAGAGCCGACCCGCGAGGAGCACGAGCTGCGTGCAGAAGGAATCATCGGGGAGTTCTGATACGACCTCCAGACCACCGGCTTATCAGTCGGCTTTTTCAACTCCCACATTCCCACCGTGCATGCGCGGGTGGAAGCTAATAGCGATGTAATAATTCCCTACACACTTGTCTTATCTACCATAGCTGTCACTCAGCACATTGAATATACCTTCAACTGATCCTCAGAGAGACACGCGATATTTACTTTTGGTGCCTCGTGCTACCACGACGCAACACAGAGCGCAAGTTAAGGAAGTTAATGATCCCCATCGGAGAAGTTAAGTGGATATTCTGCAGAATATCTATGGATACGCAGACGTTTTTTTCCATCCAAAACTAAGCACAAGATGGCTCCTGTTTTTCTCATGAAGTCCATTCTCTGCGGTTTAAGGTTTTCCACATCTGCTGCATACTGGGACCGTGACGGATGTTCAAACTGGTTGTGATGTCACAGCAAAACGTGGAACAATTCTCCCCCTTTCCTGCAGGTGAATGCAGCCTTCCAGCCTACGAAACAAAACATGCAAATACAACTTTCTGCATGTGAGGCTGAATAAGTAACAATAAGCAAGACATGTTTTTGGAGTTGGGAGGAATGTTGCGCTGGCTGAAGCCTCTCGGGTGTGCAGATGAATCGGATTCAACCTTGAAGTTCGGGGGTTTGAATCTACATCTGGGTTTTAAACGCGGCCCTTTTGCTTTGTCGTCCCCAGCTTTTAGAGATTTTTTAAATCCTAACAATGGTTCCCCCCCAGCTGGTTTTTCTGGTATTGATTTTGAAGTTCTGTTATTCGTGTACGAGGCGCTACGTGGCCTTGTGCCTTGCGCTTTTAGTTTGATTTCAGCTTTCAGAACAGCCTTTTGAGAGGAGCGGTGTACATTTAGATTTTTTTAACAAACAAAAAAACTATTTATTCTGTTTGGCCTTCTGGAAAGTTATATATTATGATGATCAATTCATTCAGTGTTGTATTATTTCTATTGATCTATTTCTCCTTAACTATATTTGGCGTGCATCAGCCTCTTTTTCTCTCTATTTTCACCCGGTCCACCATTTGTAAAGCACTTTGAATTGCATTTGATTTGTTTCAAAGGTAAATAACTAGAACTTGATTGATTGAAACTCGCCTCGTTCCCTTTGTTCCACTAATGTAAAGAGTATGTAATGTCTAAATTCACATTCAGGCATTTTAGAGTGAAAAATGTGAACATTTCCAAATCATATCAACTTCTTTTGTTCAGATATGGACGAGAGGAAGAAGTATTTTGTCTATTTGAAGACTTGGTAACATCATGCACGCAAATCAAAAAAAGGCTGTTTGGAAAAGGTGAAACAGGAACAACGTCATCTCCTGTGAAAGGACTGATAGAGCGTCTCATCCGGCGACACCTACATGTCTGACCAGCCGTGTTCGCCGATGATGTCGATGGCTTTCTGATGCTCTCCCGCCGCCAGGTACATCTCCGCCGCCGCCCGGGGCTCCTTGCTGCTCTTGGCCCAGTCCGCCTGCTTGGTCATCAGGATGCGGGAGCTCTTCGGGTCCGTCGCTCCGACGAAATCCTGCGAGAAAGAAGCACGCAGCCTTGTCACACGGTTACAAACTGCATTAGCATACCAAACCGGGCAACTGGGGGGTCCCCATGAACACGGGCTACAAAGAGAGGAATGTGACGCGGAATTAGACATCTCCCAATCCTTTAAATTGTGTTTAGGCTGCTGAATAATACTTTTTTTTAAAAATGTAAACTTAATTATCTCCGCAACCACAAGGTTTATTAACTTCATTTGAAGTTCTACAATACTGTAACCCTCCTGAGAATATGCTTATGTTTTAAAAAACAAATAAACTGTTAAATACTTAACTTAGTGAACTGGCTGCAGCGACTGTTACGTTTCACTAAACTCGTGATAAAGTTGCATTTCACTAACCAACACATCCACGTAACCGTGAGGCTTGTGGGAATCTAACAAAGCAACCCGTGTCCTTATAAACCCCCTATTTCTACACTGCAAAGTCATGATATAAAATTCATACGACGACTTGAACACAAGGAAAAGATGTAAAGATGAAAAGATTGATATGGGTTAGCTTAACAATTCAAAACAACATCGTGGGCCTGTCTTCTCAATGACATCGTAGGCTAGTCCCTTTTATTCCATTTTTTAAAGTGTCAGACTAAAGATGGGAGGACGAGCGTAACGATATCCGACACCAGGCAACACGAGGAGTCCAGTTCAGACAGCCGGGAGGACCGTGTGGGTCAAGGCCGAGACGGGAGGAAGAGAGTAACACAAACAGCGGGGCGGCTGGCCCTCCGGTGTCCGTCCTACCTAAAACAAACAGCCTGCAGGACCAGATGGCCTCACAGCCACATAAATATACAACAGCCACATCAAACACACACGCGATCTGATACCCGCGCGCACACACAAATATACACGAGCGAGTCATAGCGGTGTCATCCGCTCCAGCAGCGCGAATGTGAAGCTTGACGATCAAAGCGTCCCCGCCATCCCCCCGCCCACACACACACACACACACACACACACACACACACGTAAGCGCAATAAAGCACGAACATGCCTCAACTCCAACCGACCTCCTCATCAAAGTGATCCCGTAAAAAGCAGACACTCTCCTTGATTTTCTCCTTTTGTGCTCCATTTCCAACTAACTATGTGTGTAAGTTACCCATGTGAAGTACACGGCTATGTCTGTGGAAGCACGGTGTGTGTGTGTGTGTGTGTGTGTGTGTGTGTGTGTGTGTGTGTGTGTGTGTGTGTATGTGTGTGTGTGTGTGTGTCTACGCACTGATCAGATGATATATGTGGAGGTTCCAGTGATATACGAGGAGATGAAAGACAGACGGTAAAGGGGAGGGGCCGTTTGAACACAGCGCCGGGCCCCAACTTGGCATAACTGTGCACGATGAGGAAAAACATATGTCCTACACCCCTAAAACATGCAGCGCTTTCCAGATCGTTGTGTCCGGATTGATACAAACGTATGCTTTACACAAGTGTGTGTTTTTTTTTGTCAATCGGAGATTGGATCACCTTGGCGTACTCGAACATGCGCAGGTCCGTGTACATGCTCAGGGCTCTGGATTCGTGGCCGGAGCGTTTGTAGAGCTTGGCTGCCTCGTGGAATTTCCCCTGGTAGGCATAGACGTCTGCCAGGAACAGCTCGTTGTCGTTCTCGCCCCGCTTCTTCCTCTCCTGCAAATCAGTCAACGCAAACACTGGCATGTGTGCGGAGATAAACACGCATGCATGCACACTTTTTTTTTTAAACAGAGGGCACTAAAGTTTTGGCTTGCAGGATGCAATCAGCATCCCCTCTGAGCGCACACGAGACTCTTACAGAACAAGTAAAATGTTTATATCATACGATAAATATTTATTTCATATGACTGAACAAACAGGAGGACAGCTCCCCTTTTCAAAAGAGAGAATGGCAGAAACTTTCTCCAGGCACAAGCTGAAAAAAAAGTCTTCGCTTTGCCCTGTGTGCATATTTTTGAGGAGAGAGTGTGTGTGTGTCTGTGTGTGTGTTTGTGTGTGTCCTGGTTCCTCCTCAAGTGGTTTTTAAGTGTAGCTCAAGGTCAAAGCCTTGCAAATAAAACGTAAAACGGCCATTAATAATTGTGATTGATCCAGCATCCTGCTCGCCTCGTCTAAACTCGATGATGTCGACTCCGGTTGCAAAGATCCTCGTAAAAAATAGCTTCAGGTGAACTTGGCTTTGCACAATATTTAAGCATTACCTCGATGCTATTGATGAGCTCCAGGTAGCGCAGGTCTCTGATTCTAATGAAGGCCTGCAGATTGGGAAGACAAGAGATTAATGAGAGGATGTTTCCTGTTTTCTTTTTGCAACACCAGCTTCATCAAAATCCGGCCTTAAAGATTTTATTTTTTTATGTGAGCATTTTTGTTTAAAATTCGTCTTCCGGAGAGTTTGCAGAGGACGTGGAGTCTCAGAGTGAGGCTCAAAGCAAAGTACCGTCGCCACATTTAGAGGTAGTTACTGCTATTTGTATGCTTTTACGATTCTGTGAAGATAAAAGCAGATGAAATGAGTCGGTCGATGACACTGAATGTTGATTATGTGTGTGTGTGTGTGTGTGTGTGTGTCTGTGTGTGTGACTGGCCTTCTTGGCGGTATCAAAATCCAGCCCCTCCAGGGCATCTGTGGCTAAATCCCTCCAGTCGCTGTCGGTCACGCCAAGACAGGCGATCTGGTAGGCCTCCTTATACATCTTCCTCTCCAGGTACTGGTACATGGGCGCCGACTGAGCAGAGCAACAACGCATTACAGACGCCAGCAAACTAAACAACAGCCACATTTAAAACAAAATACCCGTAGCAATCCATGCAAGTCATATCTGTCTTCGTAGCACAAACCAAACACTAAAGACCAGGACGACGCGCTTACCTGAGGCACCTCCACCGCCGACATGGAATAGACGTGGAGGCAGAAGATCTTGGAGCCGTTGTAGCCGACCATGAAGCCCTGCATCTTCTGCTGGTGAACGGGAAAGTTGCTGGCCTTGATGTTGAGGTAGCCGTTGCCGGAGAAGCACAGCATGTCCTCACACTGGGTGTTCCAGGCCACGCTGTTGGCGTTGGGCTCCTGCAGGGCGAGCCAACGAGAGGAGGCAGGTGAGGGAGGGATGCGGGGGAGGCGGTGACACGAGGTCCAGAGGTGACAGGAGTACATGAGTACATGAGTACATGAGTACGGGTACCGCCGGCCCGCTGACCTGAAAGAGCAGCTCCTTGCTGTTGATGTCGTAGACCAGGAGGGTGTTGTGCTCGTCCACCACAGCCAGCTTGTTGCGGGAGGCGCTCATGTCCAGGCAGCGCACCGAGGTCGACAGCTTCAGCAGCGTGATGGGGAACAGGTTGTCGACGAAGATCTTCAGGATCTGCGGAACGACAAAACGGGTCCGAACGGAGGATCAGAACTAATGCTCGTAGTGGTAAAATGGAAAACCTTCCTTCGAGAGGAAAGACCTTCCTTTTATGTTCACATTGGGAGCCGTGGCCGCGTGAGCGCGGGTGTCATTGCTAAGGTTACCTAATGTGCGGCTGCATTTTTCCCTGGAGATACTCACGGCGCCATTCTTTAAGCCCACTAACAGGCCCTCTCTGCCTGGCGGGCCACCGATGACTTTGATGTAGCGAATTAGAGACTCCATCACCCATTCTTTTTCCTTGACACTGGTGAAGGACAGGCACTGAAGCCTCTTCTCCTGCGGGAGCAGAGCGGGAAAGGTGAGACCACAATTACATTTTACCGCACGGAAAAAACACCGACCGGTTCAGTAGGACGAAATGATCCCGGGTTTCTCTTTGTGAATATTGCACACAGTCTGTTAATCACGCCCTGAACCTTATTCAAACACACAGTAATGCCTCACAGTTGTTTTTTTCTTCCTGCACATTGTTCTTTAAAGCGTGGCTCGGCGGCGGCAGACAGCAACGCCATACAAAGATAAACAATGATTCGATTTGACACAGCCAGTACAGGCACGGCCCATTTATATGCTCTAACAGCTGTCTGAGGCATGAAACACAGGCTACGCCTGTTCGAGAGAGATCTGAAGCACCCCTCTGTCACACACAGACAGATTTTTAAAAAGGAAATAACCTCTGTGTTACGGCTGCTCCTCCTCCCTACCAGCCTCTGTCAAACACATAGAGACAAGAAGCAGAGAGGAACCCCAAGAGACACCCGCCGGTTCAGCCCGACTGTGGTTCTTCCCCTTCACTCGGCTGTCTGGCTTCATCCAGTTTGAAGGCGGTTGAGAGCGGGGAGAGGGACGGAGCGCTGCGAGGGCACACGCACAGCTGGAGCCTTTTGCAAACTAGGCAGAAACATCTGGGAGGACGAGCGATTCCTGTGATATTATCATTCTTCACTCGGGCTGTTTGGTCTGGTGTTGGATGGCTACGCGCTGACTCACTCTGCTTCCATCCCTTTAATAGTTTTCAAATGTCGCTCCGGCCTCTTGCGCAATCTTTGCACGTGTTGCATTACAGTCCTTTACAAAATAACCAGAGTGTCATCTCAGGTCAGCAGGATTTAGTCTGGGAAGCACAACTGGAGGAGAATTTGTTTGTCTGACTGCGTGAGGAAAAACTCAAAACGCACAAAACCGGCTCCAGAAGAAGCAAGCGAGACGTTTCACGTAATCACATTTGAAATGAGTGTTTTGAATGGTTTGTTTTTCCTGAGACACAAAGCACCCGCAGCTACGCGGCCTCTGACCTGACACAGGATGATGTGCTGGGAACAGACCACCAGCAGGTTGCATTCAAACTTCCTGCAGATCTTCTCCTTGACCCGGTAGTGCATGTCGGAGGAGTCGTCCGAGTACAGCTCGTAGATGAGGATCTTCTCGGGCAGCTGGATGGCGAGGCGGTTTCTGTAGATGGCGATCTTCTTCACCAGCTCGCGGCACTTTATCCTCACTGGGGAAGGAGAGGCTGGACGTTTTAGATGTTATCATCTTCGACAAAAGCATCCTGTTGAATGAGTTTCGTCGCGCTCGTGCCCTCTCTTTATTCAGCATGCGTTAAAAAAATGTACAATAATAACCAGCTGACATCTGAAAATGTGACGTTTGAAATGAGATATCCAGCATTTCTTTAAACATATTAATGAATGAATATTGATAGGACAGATGTGGTTGATATGAAACATGTAATATATTAAAGTTGATATGTTAACAGCTCAGAAAATACGCTATAATAACACGCTCAAAGACACACATTATTAATGACAACAGGTCCTCCATTACGAACTCAATATCCTGCAGCTAAAGCAAAATAGCACCTTTTTGTTCCGTGATGAGGTGCTGCACAATGACATCAGTCATGCTGTCTCTGTAAGCATAGCGGTCCTTGTAGAGGCCGTGAACTGTACTGAAGATAAGTTGGTAGCAGGCGATGGTCCCGTCCTGGCAGCCCAACACCTAGATAAGAGATAACAATGCAGCAGTACATCCTATTAACACCTCTAAGAAAAGACTGGAAGAGTGGGAAAATGTTCCTGTTGCTAAAGCATCTCCACGATGGAGCTGAGAGAATCTGCCAGCAGCCAATTCTCTCCTGTATGCCCCATCACTTTGGGCTAAATATAGTGAATGGAGAGAAGAAGAAAAAATGAAGGTGCTAAGGTGTTACTGTTAAATAAAATGACTTGCGCGTGCGTCTGTGTCGCAAAATCACATCAAGAAAACGTATCAAACGCTGGCCGACACTCTGAATGGAAAAGGTCTGAGCTTTATCAGTGTTTTTGCATGACCGTTTATCACTCTCACATGCACTGCTATTTAATATTTAAGGGCGGGGATCATTTCTCCAGATGTTATAGCTTCACGAGCGAGCGGACCCACCACAAAGTTGGAGTCGGGCTTAACCCGGCACGTCCACACCCAGGCGGCCTGCTCTCCGATGGTGCCGAGCCGCACGCCGTCTTTGGTGTAGAGGGACGCCTGTTTATCGGAGCCCCCCATGACGATGTACTCGCCCTTGGAGAAGTAGCTGACGCAACAAGGGTCGTAGGTCAGAGGCCTGTCTTTTCCAATCTGAGAGAGACAAAGAGAGACGCAAACATTAAACGAAGAATAAAAGTATCATCTCTCGTATTTATTACCCGGGGGTCCGGGGCCAACGCCTCCCACTGTCTGGGCGGACGCGCATCAAAGCCCAGACTACATCCAGCCTCCACCCTTTGTGTGTTTGATGAAAAGATAGACATAAAAAAAAAAAAAGGATTTTTTTCTTCTCCGGTTTAAACAGCCTCTATTGTATTGATGTTCAAAGACAATGTGCACGACGTATCAGTGCCTCTTTAACTCTGTGCGTCTGTTTCTCCTCAGTCTGGGAAGAAGAAGAGGAAAGAAAAAAGAAGCTGGCTGACTATCAGTTATGTTCTTTCATTGCGAACAATTCCTGGTGTTGTAATGAAAACAGAATGTCCACTTAAATAAATAGGCCAATGACAACATATGAGCCAACGGCAGAGTAATGAACAGTGCATACTTGTCTGTAATTACGGTAATGCCCACAGGGAATTCAGGAGGAGGGAGGGACAGTGAGGGGGCCATTATGGCATAGCAGGACCATGTTATGGTTTCAATAGAGCCTGACAGTCTTATTAAGACAGGAAATGCAGGTCTTAAACTCAGTTAAGTGTTCCCAATACCATACATTTTAGTTTGGGCAGATACACAGAGGAAGTATTGTTGCTGTAGCATGTGACGGCACATACAGTGAGCTTTCAGAATGACGTCCTTTGGTATTTTCCATGCACGGTAATGAGCCTATATTTAGTCATTTAAATAGCAGAGGAGAAATACATTTGTTTTGTTAGACCATTTCAGCACAATACTGTGTGTATATATTATGTGTGCTTGCCAAGTCGTCATGTTGGTTGTATTTAAGCATACTATGTGATGATTTTGGGGATACAGGATTTATAGTACGTAGACCCGTGGGTGTTCACCTGCTTTCCACTGAGCTGATAAAAGGACAGCTTCTGACCCCAGTCTGCCACAGCCAGAATGTCATTGTGCTCATCCCTGTGAAAATACAACAGAAAAAAACACTTTAGGCATAAGCACTCCTGTCAACACACGGCACTATCGGAGCTTTGGTTGTTTAGCTAATGATGACGGTGTGAATAAAAGCAGAGGTGCCGGGCCTCAACTGGGAGTCGATTGGTCGAGCCCTTTCCCCTGATGACAACTGAAAGACTTTATCTTTTTGCCATGTTTGTATGCTGATTTTTTAAATTTGCTTATCATGACTTCTGCATTTGTCTTTATCATTGTCATTTACAGTCGGCCTCGGTATCTGTCCATGCAGGCCGGTCCATGAGTGACGCATTAAATCCCCTAAAGCTGCAGAACAGACACTCTTCACTGGCTGACCTCTAGCTCTGACCTCCCTGTTATATTTCGAAGAGAGATTTGAAATCTCAATGGGTCCATCCTTGTTAAATAGAACTGTTAACTAAATCTATCTGGTGCATTGTCTCTCATCAATGCCCTCTTTGACCTCCCTTCCTGTGTGCTCTTTTCCTCTCCATTAACCTGTTCAGCAGTCCTCTGTCATGGCTACAGCTGTGCTCCTGGCTTCGACTGTAGGGGGCATCAAAGTCCATGGACAGCGGCTTCAAGGTGTCATAAGCTTCTCCCTTACAGAAACGCCAACGCTCCCTGGGTGACCGCTGCCACCTGCTGGCCCCACACAAGCTATTCACTTAGATATCAACGTACTCTCAAGAGCACAGCATTTCTTAGAATTGTGGCGACGTGGAAAACACTTATGTGTTTGCGTTTGTGGGATTAAAGTAAATTAATTGATGACGATAAGGAGCAAATGTGTTTTTGTTGTTTTTTAGCTTTAATTGTACCCTGCAATAAGGAATTAAGACTAACTTGGAGGGGTTCCAGGCTATGGACCAGATGGGAGAAGTGGAGCCTCCCTGGCGCTCGATCTTGACCTTCTCCTCTCCGTTCTTGTTGCGAATGCTCACCACGCCGTTCATCATGCCGAGGGCGAGGTACTGTCCGTCGTTTGTCCACCTTCAAATCAAATGAAAAAGCTTCAGCATTAAAAATGTGTCGCATTAAAAGTGTAGCAATGTGACACACTGCGAGCCTCACTTACCCACAGCATGTGATTTTGCTGCTCACTTTATGTTTTGTTACGGAGTTCTTCTCCGGGGACCAGAGACCTAAGAATGTATGAAAAAAAAAGATACTCAAATATCCATGCCGACAGTTTTTAAATACTCATAGGTGTATAGTTTATTACGCATGCGTGCGATATGGCCTTAAACTTACCAAAGTCCCCAGAAGAACAAGAGGCGAGTTGGTGAGTGACAGGGTTGTAGGCAATGCACTGGATAGAGTCATTGTGACTACACATAAACAAATGAAAAGGAAAGAAAAAAAAGAAATGGCGTAACCGTAACACACACTGCAAAGGATGCATTTATACTTGAGTGATGCACTTACGTATATCTCAAAATACCCTCCAGTTTAGAAGTCCAGATGATGATGCTTTTGTCAGCTGACCCCGAGGCAAACCTCTTACCTGCAGAAGAATGGAGTTAGTATGATAACAATGACGACTGATAGAGGACAATGTAGTGTATAGATGTAAAGCCACTCGAGCACCATCTTTAGCGTAGGCCACACAGTACACTGTGTCTTTGTGTCCTTTCAAAGGCTGGATAATCGCTCCATCTGCTACGTCGTAAACCTGCAACCAAAAGACCATACATTAAATAATATTAAATATGCACACATGCATTCTCTAGATTTATGCATCTTGGCCAAGTAAACCTGGAAAGCCTTACCAGGACACGGAGCCCTGCAGCAATGATGAGTTGTGTGCCATCTGGCTTGAAGGCAAGGTCATAAACACTGCAACAACAACACAAATGATAGATTTGTTTCGCTGAAAAGGTTTTTCAATTAATTGATAAGTGAATTCACGACCTTCCACTTATCGTTATAGTCATATACTGAGGGAAAATGAAAAATACTCAAGCTTCTAAAATTAGAGGATTTGTTGCTTTGCTCATTATCTTTAATAATTATGAACTGAATATCTTTAATCTAGACGTCTTATCTGACCAAATAACAAATCAATTTAGCTCTAGGATATATAGAGGGGTCGTTTTGTATTATTGTATTTTTTTTTTGTCTTTTACGGACACATTTTTTTTTTTTTAAAGTACAGATCAATGAATAATGAAAATGAATGGAGAAGTGTATTGTTGACCTTGAACACACCAGTCTGGCAAAACAGAAATCAAATCACAAGAAATCTTTTTTCTTTTATGTGAAATTATCTTGAGGGTTACTTAATTGATAATAATTTGGGATAGGAATATAAAAGCATTATGCTGCTGCCTCCATCTTCTCAGTTATATTGTATACTAGATTGTATACAGGTTTTACTCATTGTATTGTTGGCGATAACTGAATAAAACCCTACTACTACTACTACTACTACTACTACTACTACTACTACTACAAGGTCCACTTGTTTTGTATGTGAAGATGTTTTCCTTGTGCAGCAAACTGCACAAACTGCATAAAAATTGCACAAACTGCATTTTGTTGTGTTGCATATTAACAATAAATCATCCTTGAGTTAATTGTGGCAACAACAGCTGCTCCACATTACAGTCACGGCCCAATAAAGGTGTATTCATAAAGCACACAGAACTATGCGCGTTAATAAAGACATCTGCTACCTTGGGGTCCAGGTGGATGATCTATAAGGAGGACAGTTTACCGTAAACGAGAACTAACTGACGGAGCTCGCTTTACGTTGACGTTAGCTTGAACGTAACGTTGTATCGTAACAAACATGACACGCGACACCGTTGGTTGAGAAAATACATTTTGCACGACAAAATAGAATAACAATAGGCAGCAATAATCATAAACCAGCTTTAGTATCCGTTATTTAAACGGGAAAGTTGAAGCCGGCGGACGCTAACATCACTAGTTTACATAGCAACCGCCGTTGCTAACCACCGAGCGTTACGTCCCCAGCAACAAAACCCGGGTTGACGGACGTAAAACGCAAACGGCGAGACTCTCACCATTGTTCCCGGATTGTTTCCTTCCACGCTAGAACGGCTCTCATCTCCACCGTTTAGGTTTGTTTCGTGTCAACAGGTTGTTGTCGCTCGCTCGCTTTTTTCATACTAAGCTCCGTTTTTTTTCGTGCTTTCGTCCTCACTGCGCAGACTCGGATCTGCTCGCTACTTCCGGTAGCGGACTGAGTCGACTGGCTCGAGTGTTGACATCAGAACGCATCCGGGAAGACAACACAGAGCACGCACATGAGTCTGTGGTCTGCTCTGTGAGGAGAGGAGGAGGACGAGGTTAGTCAACTGTTTTATGTTGATGATCGTGTCAACATCTGTAAAGTTATATCCATTGTATTCATTATGTTTAGAAACTGCTTACTTTATTTGGTATGCATTGTGTGTTTTAGCTGTAATATGGATATGGATGTCCTTCATGTGTCTAACACAACAACAATGTACATTTTGAATGTGGAGAACCAGGAATGGCTGCAGATGTGGGTGGAAGGAAGAAAAAAAGTCAGCTCGAAATGCACACGAGCTGCGACACCGAGCTGGAAACCAGCGACACAAAAAACAACCAAAGTCCCAAATGTGAAGACGACTCACGCGGTACTTCCACGTTGCCCCGTGGCTGGATCAGAGAGGTTAGGCAGCGGAAAGCGGGCAAAACAGCGGGCAAAATGGACATCTACATCACAAGGTGACTCATTGTTCTCTTGTGATCATGACTCAGTGCTTCGCAGAACCAGTTAGACCATTGTCTGATTGATTTCTTTCTCTCTCCCTCTCTATTGTGTAAAGTCCCCAAGGGCAGAAGTTCCGCTCAAGAGCATCCTTGCTTGCTTTCCTCCTGAAAGATGGAGAAGGGAGCTTAGACATAAAGCAATTTGACTTTACTGCATCCAAGGACGACGTCGTCGTCGTCGCCGCCGCTTCACGGTTAGTCGCCTCCAAAGGGGGACGGAGGACGAGGAAGAAAAGACGCGCGGGCGGACAGCAAGCGACAACGGATCCCCCTCCGAGTAAATCTAAGAGAGCCTCTTCCTGCCTCCGAAGTGCCGCTGAAGACGGAGAAGCGAAGAGCTGCACGGCAGCTGCATCGTCGACCACAGAGGATGATGTCAGACTGCAGGAATCTCCTCAGAGGGCGGGTCAGCCGAGCGAGAAGCCGCTCAGACCGGATCCTTCCAGTAAACAACGACACACTCCCGCCGCGCGCGAAGACGAGGAGGCCGACCCGAGGCCTTCCGCTGTGCCGACGCTGAACGTGGAACCCGCCACTGAGAGCGAGGGCGAGGATGAGGACGAGGGAGGCGGAGATGAGAACAGCGGCAAAGGCGACTGCGAGCCGAATTGTGAGCTGGAGGCCGACAGTCGTCGGTATGAGGAGGCGGCGGTGCCGGACATCGCTGGTGGGAGCTGCACACCTGTGGGCGATTCCCAGAATAGTAAGTAGTTAGTTTTTTACTTCATTTCATAGAGTACCCATAGTTTTGCAGCAGGATCAGGGTTCTAGTGCACTTCATCATGCCCACCAATATGATTTGTAACAAGCAGAATGTTCTTTAAAGGCAGATACATACTTCCAATAGTTACTTAACTTCAGATTTGACCCCAAAAATGTCTGCATTGCATTTGAAAAACCATAAAGTATCTGCAATATTCACCCGCCGTGCCACTTCTCATTCATTTCCACTTTGTTTCGAAGGTGTTTGGGTTCATGCACATACATATTTTACTTTACTCATTTAGAATTCTGCTCCGTGGCAGTGTTTTTTTTATTGTGTGTTAAATAATGCATGTTTAAAATGAGATTCTAAATCTAGACTTTGTGTGTGTGAGAGGCACCCACAGCAGTTTTATTTCATACGCAATTTCATTCGGAATATTGGCAATATTAAATCCAACACCTCAGCAGAAACTATATGCAAAAAGTAAATCAAACATTACATCGGGAAATTCACTTCCTGGACACACATATATATGACGATATACATTTCATAAGAAATGTGTGTTTTAAAAAAAAGACATATAGATACAACTGTTTTCTGTCTGCTTAGAGTGCAAGAGCCTGGAAGACAAACGGAAAACCAGCCCTTATTTCAGCAGGAAGCTCAGCAGAGAGGGTAAGGTTCAAATGTCTGTTTAAAAACAAGAAGCAAAAAAGAAAAGCTGTATTAGTACGTGATACATAAATCATACCTCAACATAAAGCAGATGTGTCTGCGCACAGGCCCGAGCCCACCCAAGAGGAAGGCCTTCAGGAAGTGGACGCCTCCCCGCTCGCCCTACAACCTCGTACAGGAAACCCTTTTCCACGACCCCTGGAAGCTCCTGGTGGCCACCATTTTTCTGAACAAGACCAGCGGTAAGCGAAAGGTCCGACATTACACACAATGCATTGCGACGGCGTTGAACCGGACGGCGCTCAGTGTGTTTTGTTCCAACGATGCAGGCAAGATGGCCATACCGGTGCTGTGGCGGTTCTTCGAGCGCTACCCGTCTCCACAGGTGACCCGCGAGGCCGACTGGAAGCCGCTGTCCGACCTCATGAAGCCCCTCGGCCTGTACGAGCTCCGAGCCAAAACACTCATACGCTTCTCAGGTGAACGTGCTCATCTTCACTTTGAGTATTCAATGTGGCCACTGCAGATTTGTATGGTTTTAATCTAATAAAAAACTCACAATCCTCTTTTTTTTGTAGATGAATATTTAGCCAAAGAGTGGCGGTACCCCATCGAGCTGCACGGGATCGGCAAGTACGGCAACGACTCCTACAGGATCTTCTGCGTGGGCGAGTGGAGAGAGGTGAACATTTGTTTTTGTTTTTTTGTTTTTTTTTTGGAACGTCCACGATTGCTGACGTCCCGCCATATTTTAACGTGACGTTTTTTTGTTTTGTTTTTTACATTAAAAAGGTGAAGCCCGAAGATCACATGTTAAACAAATACCACGCCTGGCTGTGGGAGAACAAGGAAGCGCTTGGAATCTGAAACAAGGGCGCACGAGGAACTGCATGGAAGATTTGCACATCATGTAAAATACACATTTGCATCATGCATGATGAAGTTGATATGGCAAACCTGAATCCCTTTAAAGAAAAATAATTATGCAGCAATTCTTCTTCCTTTTAAACTGTTTTTATGTGTACTGTGAAATAAAAAAAGTTTTAAAGTGGTTTCAAAGTTGAAATGACGCACCAGTGGATTATTCGGTCCGTCTTCCGACCGCTCATCTCGTGTCTTTTGCGTAACGGAAGATCCGCAGACGTCTTCTGACCGTATTTGGTTCGTCCATTGTCTCAGGCTGCCGACACCTGACCTCAAACGCCACACAACAGCTTTCTTTTTGACGAGGAGGCCGCGGTGGGGGTGTTAAAAACCCGATTCCCAAGGCAACTGTTGCCACTGCCACACAAAAAAAACACTAAGTGAATGCACAGTCACGCCACAGTTTAATCTCTAACTAGTGCCCGGCACAGTTATTTGCTGTATTTACATCTGCAGCTGTGTTGTGATTGAACTAGACGTCTTAATTGCAATTTTAAAAGAGAGGCATAATTCAAATAGTGCTGGATTTGACACTTTGGAGAGTTTTAATTCCACCAAGACTTCTCAGAGGAAACGGCTCGACCTTCAAGATGAGACTACGTAAGAAAACTATGTTTTTTTGTTTATTTTAAAGTTCCTCGTGTGTTAAACATGTGCAGTGATGCTGATCACCTCAATCCTCGTCACCACAGCGGCCATCTCTGTCGCCGCCACACCAGTGTGCGTTCCTCGCGAAGCGCTTCCTGTCCGGCAGAGTCGCTGCCTGCTGGTCGCCCCCGTGACATTCCCCAGCATCGCAGACTCTGCCCGGCTGTGGACAAGCTGTCAGGTAAGCAGAGATTAGTTTTTTTTTCACACTGCATCCATCACCCGACTGCCCTATTGCGTAAGATGGGAGATTGTGTTTTATTTGAGGTCAGAAAAAAAGAAAATACTCCCATAAATCTGCTCTCTAGAATATCCCAAGACTGAACCCTTTACATCCACCTCTGGTCCATAAACGCATCGTCAGTCTGGAGACGCCTGCTGTTCACCACCACAACCACCAGAGGTCGCTGACGATGCAGAGGAGAGAGTACCACAGGTTGGGGACGTCTCACGGACAGCTTGCTGGCTTCATCATGAAAGTCCCTTAACCTGTTAAACTGTGGAACCAATTTGGGCTCCAGACCTCCTTTTCCCTGTGTTGGAGTCGTTGTAGAAACCCCAAATTAATTACAATACTTGTATTCATTGTATGTATTTGTTCAGCAAAGTCTTAGGGAAAAAATGTATTTCTGCAAAAAAAAAAATCACAATCTATGAACATCCAGCATGATGATCAGCCAGATTTCCCAAAAAATGCCTCGTGGAGCGGTCAATAAGACATCTTTTTGGAAAGATTAGGACCTAAAGAGTCGGGATCTGCAACAAAAATCACAATGAAACAAAGGCCTTCGCCTGTTATGAAGGAGTTTCAGTCAAAACACTGTCGTTCGGTTCAAAAATGAGAAATTGACGTATGTTATGCCAAAAGATTGTCTCAGTGGGGCATGCTGGGACTTAAAATGGGAGCGGGAGGATTTTTCTTTCTTTTCTATTTCCTTTACAGTGGTGTGTGTGTGTGTGTGTGTGTGTGTGTGTCATTGAGGTATCATCAAGTGTGGAGAAAACCTTTTTATGGAACCAGCAGTGAGAGAGAAGAGTACAGGTAAAAGAATAAACACTTCCACGATTGCCTGCGTAACTTCTCGACTTTTTTTGGGGGCGCAAAGAAAGAAAAAAACCCTCTTCCTTACAGGAAGGACATGCGCGAGCAGTTGAAGAGGCAGATGGAGGAGAAAGGCGTCGCCCTGAAGCTGCAGCTGGCCGGCAGGGTGAAGGACGCCGAGCATCTCCGAGAAGTGGACCGCCTCGCCCTGTCCGGGGACCGAGAGCGACGGATCCAGCACAGCAAAGCCATGACGGCTTACAGAGACGAGAACAAGAGGGTAAAGCCTGGCGTCATGAGGCCGCTCTATTGTTCACCTCCCTTCACAATGGGTTCTTCCAGATAATGCTTCCACTTGCAGGATGCTCTCGGGTTACAGCAGCAGGGAGTGTTTGAGGCTTTCTCTTTGTGTGTGTGTGTGTGTGTGTGTGTGTGCAGCTAATGGAGCAGAGCTGGAGGGACAGAGCACTAACGCGCTCCCAGGAGAGCCTGAAGGAGAGAGAGCTGCTGTGCCTCAACCCCATTAACTGGAGTGGAACACTGAAGTAGGACGAGCCTCGACATCCGGAGTCAAAAAGTCTCGGTTTTCACGCCTCGCCGTGGCGTCGGACGCAGCATATTCGGCACGTGTGATAAGTGCATTGGAAGCTATTCACGGGACTTTTGTAAACTGGGAAGTTTACTGTCCAGCATCCCTTTAGAATATACAAGAATACTGATGTGCATGTGTCGATTTTACATTGAACTCCTAAACTATTGTCAGACGGTGGACTGTCATTTTTCTGTTGTATCAGAGTCGATGCAACAGAAGCAAAGTGTGTCATTTTGTGCTTTTCTTTCTCTTCCCTCGTCAAAACCTAGTGACAACATTACCCACAATGCAACATTACCATGAACACTTCTGTAAGGGATTTGAGTGTTATGCTAATAGATAGTAGGCTTGAGCCGCTCTCGTCATGCAGACATGAAGAGCTACTCAGGTCTGGAGAACTCACTTCCTTGTAACTCCAGATTTTTAGTTTTAGTTTCTAACTTGTAAGTTTTTTTTATTAAAACAGATTTCATGCAGCTCTCTCTGCAGCCGCAACAAACGTTTTACAACTGTTTCCAGCCGCAAATCTGTAAAAACCTTCAAAGGTTTCTCCTCGTACATTGAAATGTATGATGCAACAAGCTCAAATGTTTTTCCTCTTTCTCTTTATGTAAAGAGCAAAAGAAAATTTGACAAAAATCTACACAAAATTCTAATTTAAAACATGGAGTGACATTTTATTGTAAAGCAAACGTTTGTAACGAATGACGACCGTGGAACACTTCCCACGCGAGGAAACCCAAAAGAAAGACAAAGTAGATGAAGGGACGCCTCAGTGGCTTTCTAACATGATCCGCTAAAATGTAATGGACAGAAATACACACAAAAAGGGAAATGTCAAAATATGATAAACATCTCCCCACCGAAGAAATATTGCTTTAAAATTGAACTTAAAAAGGCAACAGAAAATGGCTTCAATCATCCAGATCTGAGCTGGTATTTAAGCACAATAAGCTGTAGTGTTGCTGATCCAATCAGTCTTCCATGCCCAAGTAAGTCAATAAATAAATAAATAAATACATAAAAAGGTGTAGTACCCATCATTTCAAATCTTATTTCCATGCATTATTTACTCAAAATAATCATCGAGTAAGGAAGGAGGTAAAAAGTCATTCTGCAAACATAACTAAAGAACCGGTGGCTGGTTATGGAGTTATCCCAGAGTTTCAATGAGCTTTTCTTTTCGAGGGGCTGTAATTGAGGAAATTACAACAACAATAAATCCCCCTCATCTGCTAGAAGAATCTAGAGAGTTAACTCCCTCCGGCCTGCGGTGAAACCCTCTCGCTCCACAGCGCCGAGACAAACGAACAACACGGCGGACGCGATGAATGACGAGGAGGTTTCCGATTGTGTGGAAGAAGAAAAAACAACAACATTGTTTCAACATCGAGGCCAGATGAGACATCCAAATGCATAATAGATTTTTTTTTTTTTAACAATCAGTAGTGGTCTTCGTGTCACGCCTCCTCCCCTCTTTGCTCCCAACAGAGTGGAGGTAGGGCGATTAAGTTCAGTTCATTAATGGTCAGTGCAGTTTTGCTTTCGTTGTTCCTCTTCCCGAGATTCACGGCGTCGCAGCCGTTCAAGTTCTCGCTTCTTTTCCTTTCCATACGCTTAAATCAACCCGAGCCCCTTTCAAGTAACTCCCCTTAAATAAATCCCTGACCCGGCTAGCGCTGCAGGGGATCGTTTCCCGCCTCTTGTTGTTGAGTCTTATTCACCTTAATTGGCCGCTGTTCCTTTTTCCCCTCCCTCCTCAAACCAGTCTAGCGTCCCTTCAGGAATCCGTCCAGCATCATGTCTCCCTTCTCCGTCAGCCAGTATCCGGCCATGGCGGCCACGCCTCCGATGAAAATGGCCGTGAACACCATGTCGCCCTTGGCGGCGAGCGTGGCGATGGCGCAGATGACGACGCCGAAGAACATCTGCTGCAGGACGAGGACCTCGTCGTCCGTCATGTCGTCGAACAGACCCTTATTCGGGTCGACTGAGGAGGGGACGGGGGGGAAAGGATGCTTAGCCGACTGAGCTGAAGGTACATGTTTCTCTTTCTACGCTCTGTACATTTACCGCTTACCGGGAGGCTTATTCTCCACACAAATGCTATCTCTTCTGATGAAGCCGTCGGCGCAGTCACAGTGGAAGGAGCCCTCCTCGTTGATGCAGGCCTCATTGAGACCCGGGCACGCTATGGCGCGATCGCTACATTCATTTACATCTGAGTGCCGGGAAGGAAAGTAAATGCTTCAGTTTCAAGGAAATCTGGTTGTGAAAAAAAAAGGTGCAGAAGTAGAGTCAACAAGCGGGATATGTTCTTACCGAGACACTTCGCCCCTGTCAGCTTGTAGCCACGTGCACATTTCTTACAGCGGGCCGGACCGGTGCCCATGCAGCCCACACACGCCTGGTCACAGCCTGGAAGAGACAAGCAGCACCGGGGTCAACGCCACGCACCGAACTGGGAAAGAAGCGCGAGATTGTGGGTAGATTTATGTTTCCATTCCCACACAAATTGCACGGAATGAAGTTTACAACAACCGCACAACCAGACCTGCAGCGATTAATACCTAATAAATAATAATCTGTAACTTGTTTTCTTTCTCTTTTTAAAGCAAATGCCCAAACGTTCAAAGGAGATTTTATGCTTTCTTAGTGATATGCATATATAAAAAGATACAATAAATGTCTTTGGGTCTTTTTTTATAATACTAATTAAGCTTATGGTGTGGTAAATTACAGGCAAGACCATATAACAGGCATTTTTCTCTTCTTTCTTAATATTTCAGGGATATAATAAGAATAAAAAAAGAAAAGCAGATTAATCAATCAATTAAAAAAATGTCCTCATTGCGCAGAAAAACCCTTTTATTATGTAAATGTGTAGGTTTTCTTATTATAAATTTGTCAATTTTGCTATTGCAACTAAAAAAACCTCCCTCATGTACATGCATGATTTCATTGGGTCACAAGATACACAAGAGAACGTACCTCTGCACTCGTAGGACCCTTCTGTGTTGTGACAGAAGGTGTTCGAGGGACAACGAGCCAGCTCTGTGCCGCACTCGTCGATATCTGAGAGACACACACGAGGGGCAGTCAAACAACACACACACACACACACGCACCAACACACACACACACACGTCCAGAAAACTGGCAAAAGAGCGGATGAAACGTCGCCACGCGACCTCTGAAGACAAACTCACCCACGCACTTGTTGTCGTGAAGGATCCAGCCGGGTTTGCAGTCGAGGCATTTGTAGTCCTGCGGCCCCGAGCACTTCTTACACGAGTGGTAGCACGCTGGCAGAAAGAAAAAAAGGGGGGTGAAAGGCGACGGTCAGTTCGAGACTTAAATACTCGTGGAGCTTTGTGACGGCCGTTCTGGAGTCTCGGGTCACCTGCGCAGGCTCCGACGCTGTCGTTGGAGCTTTTCTCTCTGTAGTAGCCGTCGGCACAGCTCTGGCACAGGCGGCCCGAGTACCCGGGGTCGCAGACGCACTCTCCGTCTCCGAGGCGAGTCCCCGCCCCCTCGCAGCGGCCCAGGCCTCCACAGACACCGCCGGGGCTGGACGGACACTCTGTATTGGATACAGATGTGATTAGTGGCACTCTTAACAACCGAGGCTCTAAACGATCATGGGGATTTATTTTTTACATCTTCATGAACTCCAAATCGTTCTACACATGGGACACCCGGGGATACATATGTTTTTGTCAGGTTGCTACTAAGGGACGACAGATGCAAATTAGCTGAAGCTATAATCTGGTGCAGTGTATCAAATGGTGACATTCATGGTTGAGCTGGACATGGTCCCTTTTACAGAAAGACACCATCATCAGGACACTTCCTTTGGTGCTTTGCACACCTTTGCAGTCAGGTCCAAAGCGCCCGGGTGGACAGCAGACTCTCAGCTCCTCTATGCACAGCCACTCAGACAGGTCCGGTGCTTCCTGCTGCCTACGGGACACACACAAACACACACAACAGTCATGGAGTGAAAACAAGGGGCGTGGCATTACATCCCAACAAACGTCTCTCCGATTCACAAAAATCCAACAACACAATACACACATCTCATTTACCTGTGGAACCACCATGTCTCCACCTGGTCCTCTATCTGCTCCAGCAGCTGGTTACATTCAAAATCTGCTTTCTCACAGGCAGCTTCTACGATCTCCAGGAGCCGGGTCTCGCTGCAACGAAGAGACAAAGAGTAGAACCGCAGAACAGAAGAAGAGCGGCGCCTCGCTCTTGCCTTGCTGAGAGGATTCACTCCCCTCGGCGGACTGCAACATTCACAATAGATCGTCTGCGGATGTTTTATCAGTCACACATTATACAATATCATTAGAAAATGTGCAGAGAAGACAAAGAATACAAGAAAGTTTGATGTTACTCTTCTTTTTAGCGATCATGACACCAAGCAGTGTGCGAAATACGAAGTTTGATCAACATCAAACAGCTACATTTTGGAAAAAACGTTAAAAAATGATCTGCAATTAGAACTAAAAAGTTACTTTATTAAAAAAGACAAACCTGTATGGTGCTGGTCCGATTTTGTATAGTTTAGAAAACCAAATGTTACCTCAGACCATTTGAACATCAGGCTTCTGCGGTCAAGTCTTCATTAATGGAGATGGATTAATATTGACCGACTCCACAATCGCCATTAATCAAGTTAGTCGGTAGAGCGGAGGTGTAACTCCCAATCTAAACGTTCTCCTACCTGCTTGCATACTTCGCCAGCTTTTCTTCTTCCCAGGCGGTGTTTCCTCCCCCAAAGTTCTTGGTGGCTGTCCTCTCCAAGCCCTAAAAACAGGGAACATTTTAAACACATTGCATGAACGTTGCTCGGTAAGACAAGCATGAAGCGCCGCAGTACCTTAATGAAACTCTCCGTGAGTTTTCGGCAGGTCTGGCAAGGCGCGGTCTGGACTCTCACCACCGTGAGCTCGGAGAGAAGCACCAGAGCGGGAAGGAACGGCCAGGCCCACCACATGGTCCTTCAGGAAACACACACACACACACACACACACACACAAAAACAAGTGATGGACGACAAATACATTTTAAAAAAGGAATCAGCGTTGATACCACTCAGTGATGGTCCTAGCAAATTGCATAAAATACACGTATGCTTTCAGAAGCAGCTTCAGGTCTCTAGAGACCCGGACATACCTCGCATTACCTGGAGGCTATGCAGTAGAAGAACATCTGCACAACGCAAAGCAAATCATATACAAAGCCATGCAATATTTACACTTTTGTTAAGCATGATGTTCTGCTTTGTACCTCTATATTATTAAAGTATGTCCTGGGACAGTGGTGATAAATTATGTTCGTTTTTATAATGCTACATTTCAGTAGATTAACCCGATATCACCCACTTTTGTGACGTCAAACAAATTAATACAAGATTTAAGTTGTGTTTTATTAATAATTTGGGTGATATTTTAAACCTACGCACACTTGAATCCTGAAGCACAGTGACTGCTCTACGACATGTGTTTTATTAATGAAAGTATGAGTCATAAAAGCCTTGAAGTGATGCTCTTCTTCCACGTTAGCTCGCGCAGCATCAGCACCACACAGCCAGCAGACTAGCAGCTAAGGTCGGCAGCAGCTAGCCGCGGCTCGCGCGTCGTTTCCGGTTGCAGCTGCGTAAAGTCTCCGCGAAGACTCCCGGCGACGGCGTTATGAAATATGACTGCCGTTTACAAAAGAGGACACCGCGCGCCGCGGCAGGACGTCGCTCTTTGATGTCCGCGAGCGGCAAACAAAGTGCTTTCATGTTAGCCGCTCCGTCGTTACCTTGTTGCAAAGCCACGACGTCCTCCGACGCACCGCTGATGACGACAGATGATGATTGTCCGATTCCCCCCGCTTGGTTCACGACAACGCAGGCAGAGTTTGCGACATTTTTTTTTTTTTAATGCTTCGAGTGAGCCATTTCTTTTCTTCTTTTTTTTTCCTTGTTGTTGTTGTTGTTGTTGTTGTTTTCGTGGAGGGGGGCGGGTTGCGGGTAAGGTGCCGCTGCTGAGAGAGATGGACGGACGCGGTGCTCCTCTCGGCTCCCGTGCAGCTGAAAGCCAACACAGGATGTGGCACCGCCCAAACCAGCTGGATTTAATTCATCAACCAATCAGTCCACTTCACATTCCGTGTCGTCGCGTGCTCTTGTTAAGCTCTTTCATACATACATTAACCACTTATAGTAATGTCAGATGAGCTAAAATAATCCTTTATAAGTCTTCAGTGGTGAAATAACAGGATTACAGCAGCATTGCTTTCAAGTAAATAGAGTAATATACATAAACAGTAGAACAGTAATAAAACATTAACAGTGAGAAGAATATTAAATATACAGATAGACTAAAAATAACAAAGGTGTATAAAAGTACTTCAGCGTACTTAAACGTAATGTATTAGGTATTGCACCAGGTGATGAAAAAAAAGTATACTGAAATTAAGGATTCAGAAATAGGTTTTGACATTTGGAGATGTAAAATTAAAAATGAATGATTCAGATGTGCTCAAATTCCTTTTTACTTGTCAAAATGCTTCGTGAGAAAGTCACACTTATCCGGACTTCCTGCTTACGCCAGTTGTATATTTGTCTTAATTGCTTTGTTCTTCAGAACAGTGTTTTGTCTTTTTAAGTTGATCTGTCTTTTTTTTTTTTATCTTACATATGTTAAAGATCAATCCATGCATGTGCCAAAGACTTTCGTTAGGGCCTAAAAAGAAGTCCAAGCATTCCTAGAACTAAGCCAATGCTCAAAATGTCCTTTTTTATGTGGATAAAACAGCCAGAAGCATTCAATGTAGGACTAGTGTATTCAAAAAAAGCTTTTACAAAACATCCGACCTCCCTTAATCACACAGCTGGTAAATTCACTGCCCAGAGGACTGATGTGGCCTCTCTGTGTGAGTTGCACTCCCATGAGGAGAACATCAGTAATGTCAGGGGTAACAAACAATTTCACAATAGAAAAAAAAAACAATAACGTTTTTCTAAGATCCTCAACACGAGTAAGAGTCTCTACAACTTCCTCAAACATTTGGATCAGGGTTTAAATTTGCACGCGAGTCGAACAAAAAGACATCACTCTGCAAACACACATCTCGTGTTCACAGTGAATAGTAATCAGCACTGTTCATCAGAAAAAGAGCATCCGACTATTTCATTAAGGCAGATTCTTTATTCAATCCAACTGGAAAGAGTACAACAAAACACAGTATAAAATCAGATATGCTTGGACAAAGCGGTTTAATATATACTCATGTAAAAAAAGAAAGAGGAAATAGCTTATTTTAGTTTTAAATAACCTTCAGGTCAGTGCGCTCCACATTTTCACGGTTGAATACCACAAATTCCACCCAAAAACCGACAACGTAACATCTTTACAGTACCTGTCATTTGCATTATGCTACAGTGCAGATGTTATATATAGTAATAGACAGTAATATATGTAATATAAAATAGAGTAACCTACTGTTCACTGCTACTGCAGTTAGGCTGCATGACCTCATTGTGTTGCTCGTGCAAGGATTTGATTTGAATGGTTTATGGGCTTTTTATTTCTTGTATGCATTTATTTTCTCCATTTCAGTGGTTACAATAAAAACCATCAATAACAACCATCAAAACTGTTCATGTTTATATGTTTATATGTGCAAGATGAGAGATTAGGAGCATTTCGATTGCCTCTCCATGGTTCTCAACATGGCGACACCGAGCCTGCGGCTAACGGTGCTAACAGTGCAATCAACAGGGGAAGTGCTGACAGAGAAAACAGTGTTTTCCTCAGGAAGAACCAAACGGTGGGCGCCACACCTCTGTGACTTCTATACCAGTACTCATACCAGTACATACCAGTACTATGTAGTGAACAGTGTATAGTAGCTATATTTAGCATATCATTTATAGTATCGTCCTATAAAACACAGGCACAGTGTCATACAACAACACAGTTCTAATTCATGTTTACACGGTCTGGTGCAATACATGTTTTGGGCTCATCGACTTTTTTGGGGGTTAGTTTTTAAGGTCTTAGGTGTTTTGTGAATATTATTGTCAAAAACACACACTTTTCCAAATGTAGACAACGCTATAATAAAAAAATAGATATTAAAGACCATATTCTTGGTGTTTTGGGAACTCATCCTCAAGCTTCAGACAGCTTATCAGGGTGTCCCATTTCCCCACTATGTCTGATGATTGTACTTAAATACTGTACTTATACAATGTTAACTATGTTGTAAACCAACTGAAACTGAAGCACGCCATGTTGTTCTACTGTAAATTTTTAACATCTTTAAAGTAAAAAAAAGTACTGTTAAGGTAACTTACTTGCAACAGTCTTGCCTTTGAGTCACAGCAAACATACAATAAAATGTAAAGCAGTACATGCAACACGCTATACATGTGCATGCAGAATGTCAAATATTAGTAAATATGTCAAACACAATAACGGAAACCGAGACGAGACAAAACAATGGAGCAAATTGCTTGATAGAGATTTGTTCTCAACCCCTCAAAGTCTTAAACTTGTTTCAGTCTCGATAAACTCTGTTCTTGATTTAGTCTCAACCCCTCAAAGTTTTGGACTTCTCTTTGTCTCAATAAACTCTGGTCTTGGTCTTGATTTTGGTCTAAACTCCTCAAAGTCTTGGACTTCTCTTGGTCTAAATAAACTCTGTCTTGGACTTGTTTTCATCTTGATAAACTCTGATCTTGGTTTCAATTTGGTCCCAACCTCTCAAAGTCTTGGACTTGTTTTCATCTTGATAAACTCTGGTCTTAGTCTTGCTTTTGGTCTTAACCCCTCAAAGTCTTGGACTTATCTCAGTCTCAATAAACTCTGGTCTTGGTCTTGATTTCGTCTCAACCTCTCAAAGTCCTTTCTGGTTTTCGGTAGTCTTGACTATATGTGCACTCTCGTATCTCTGGAGCTGAAACTGTAGCTACCGTTTCCGCCGACACATGAAAACCCCCGGACCTCAGATGTTTATCAGAAAAGGCAAAATCAGCAAAGTGACCATCTCCCAGAAAAAAACCCGTTCAACTCATTACTGGCTGCTTTTTTTCTCGTGTCTCGTGTCCTCCTCTGCTGTCAGACCCATTCCATGTCACTGGCCTTGTGGCTCGAGTCCGGACTGGAGGGAGGCGTGCTGAGACACGGCTGCAAGGGCACCGTCTCCCCAGAGTCTTGCACTCCCGCCCCGACACAACTCTGGGACACGCCCGCAAGGCGTAAAACCGTCGTCCCCGCCGTGAACCCGGACAGCCGGCGCGCCAGAGCTCGGGAGGCCATCCGGAGGCCCCCCGCTCGTTTCCGTCGTGCCGACGCGGTCGCCATTTGCCGTGCCCCGGCCAGCTCGGTCAGAAAACCCAGGCTCTGGGACGGGAGGCTGTAGACGTGGAGGCCGCGGAAAAGTTCCGGCAGCGGCCGGAAACCACCGGGAGGCTCGGGGGGGAGGGATTCCAGCTGCGCCAACATGAACCGCTCGCCGGCGCGACCCTGCAAATAGTCTGCCAGGATGCAGCTCAAAGAAGCGGTGAAAGCGTCGCCGCAGGGGGAAGAAGCCGCCGGGCTTCGTCCCGCCTCCTCCGCCGCCGCGGGAGAGTTTCTCTCCCAGCTCCGAGCTCCCCACTCTTCAGCCTTTATCCAGGCAGCCTGGGTCAGGACCAGCACCACTTTGCCCCCCTGCGTCTGCAGTCTGTTCAGTCGGGAGTGGAGCCAAGGCACGGGGCCCAGAGCGCTGAGCTCCGTCTGGCTCCACAGGTCCAGAGACACGCTGAAGCCCAGGGCCTGGAGGGACGAGCCCAGGTGACTCAGCAGCTCTGGCAAAGCCTGGTCGTCACCGGGCGGGTACAGCAGCACCACATGACCACCGCCCACAGCACCTGAAACAGGGGAGGGGGGGGGGTAAACCTTTCAGAGAGTTTTATGAAAAAGGAAACAGATTGCCAAAAGATTCGCTGTCTAAAGGACAGATACAGAAAAAGATTCCTGTCCACGGCAATCAGACTTTACACGTTTATGTTTACCTACACTTCACACATACTTGAATATATATATATATATGTATATATATGTATATATATATATATATGTATGTTGTTTTTGTATTTCATTTTGTGTCTATGATGCTAATCCGATAACACATTTCCCCTTGGGGATTAATAAAGTATATATTTATTTATTCATTTCATCCATTTTCCAAAATGAGTATCTGTATCTAGAAACAGACAGCTCTGTCCGACAGCTACCAAATCTGATTTTGGATACCCTCAGGGAAGAATTTGTTACACTAGCAGCTAATAGATGAGAATTTCTGATTTAAAAAAAGGGTAAAAGTTCAACTTTCAACATGGAAACACATGTATAAAGGAAAATCTAAATGAAGGGTGGAAAACAGTGGCTGCTCAGTGTGAAATAGAGGCGTTCTCATACCTTTAACATCATCTTCTTTCAACCATCTCCACATGTATCCTTGAAGGAAAACAGAAGTAGGCAATTGTTTATTTTTTTGCTAAAAAAGGCACTTATAATATTTAATGACCAACAGGATTAAAAACTGACCTTTTAGGACCCCTTGTATGAGATAGGCTCCGAGTATGGCCAAACACATGAGTATTAGTCCGATGAGGATTGGGAGGCTCCATCTCCACCGAGATGCTGGAAAATGTATTAACTATTAAGTTCAGAAGTCTGACGCGTCATAACTTATCTGCCGCATTCTAACGAAAACAAACGTAGATTGTTTTAGCTGATAATAGTTGAACATTAAACACTTAATCCGGGTCTGGTTAATGATTAAATAGCCTTACTTGTAAATGGACACTGGGGCTCTAAAAATGACTCCATCCCGTGTAGCTTTATCTTTAAAATAAATAGTGGAAGAGATATGGTTAGCACTGTATATCCAGTGCAGGAAGAAGCAGTGAAACATGTTTATAATATATATGTGTGCAGGGTCACAGACAGATGAGATTATATTCAATACGTGGAGACAAAGATCACCTGAACACAAAGCAGCGCATGTGACGACACATTGAACTCTCCCGTTTTCTGAAAAGTACAAAATAAAAAAGGAATAAATAATGCGCGAGAAGAAAGTGAAGATTCGTCATGTGGACATACGATAATAATGCAAAGTGGTGGGTCCATGGTTGCAGTTAGGTTGTGGACCATGTGAAGTGTTTAGAGCCTTTACTTTAAAGTGGTAATGCCACAATGTAGAAATACATATTAGTGAAGTAAAAGTACATGAGCATTGTTGGAAACAAAATGTACTGAAATTATGAGTAAAAGTTGTCTTTAGCCAGATAACCGTGAATTAAGTGTTGCGTTATTATGTATATAACATTATTGGATCAATGTTACTGATGCCTGAATGTGTCAGCAGTATTTTAATGTGTGTGGTTGAGATGAAGTTTAACTAATTTACATTCTGTTGGGTTTCATGGATAGCTGTCAAATACATGCAGTGGAAAAATATCTCAAATGTGAGTAGAGCATGAGTATAAAGTCAAATTAAAATGCAAATCAAAGTACATCTATATTCTATGTAAGTAAGTACAGGATTGCAGGACATTTTTCTATATTTTTTGAAAAGAAAGCAAACGTTTTCGCACCCGATGTCCTCCGCGTGTTCTACTCCAGCCGGCGTCGTGTGCGTGCAGCCTCTGCACGGAGCCCGTCACCGCCTCACACCGGCCTCCTGCCAGCTGCGTCTTGCACAGCCTCACCTCGGCCTCCTCCAGCCTGCAGGGGGAAGTCACATCCCAGGCCAGGCCAGTGCCACCCTCCCTGGTCCGAGACGCCTCCATGGTCACGGTCACGTTGTGCTGCATTCTTTCCAGTGCCACTGGAAAAGAAGCATTAGCATTGCTAAGCTGTGAAATCATTTCCCGTGCTAGCTAGTCGCTGCAGGCTCGACCTCCACGAACGTCCTTTGTACCTTGTTGATTTATGAGAGGGCAGAATTCCCTTCGAAGCGCCTTTCCCTCGCACCATACCTGAAGAAACACACGTTTAAAAACACATGCCCAAATAAAAAGAATGAATAAAATACATTTGTTGTGGGCTACCTGGAGGCACAGGCACGGCACAATGAAGTGTGACGGAAGCACCATTTCACTCTTGCCTTCGGGCTGCAAAGGTTAAAAAGAAAGTGTCAGACAATATTGAATTTTGACTCACAGATTAGATCGATAAAAAAGCAGTTTAGTATCGACTGACCCACGCCAGAACCTCTCCAGTTTCGTTCCAAACCATCCGGCACTCGTCATCAGTGTTTTCCATTTGGAGGAGGACCACGTTTCTCTCAGGATCGGTCACAGCTCGGAGTCTGGGAGCTGAGACATCAATCATCGTGAGTAATAATGGAGCTGCATCACTCGGCAAGTATGTGAATCTGTTGTTTCTGGCACTGCCTTGTGCAGGTTAGTACCAGGGACTCATCGATTGTGAAATTCTGGGCGGGTACCGATGTTTGAAACAAGAATTTGGCCGATAGCCAGTGTCGTTAACTTGTTTTTGTTTTTTATTCCCCTGAAGTGCCAGGGAAACGAAGACATTATTATATTTAATTACCAAGCTGTTTTAAAATCATTCAGCAATTCATTACACTTTTGCACAAAACACTGTTACACAAAAATATTTGTTTTGAGAAACATAAATTCAAGGTAATTAAATGTAAAAGCGATTAAAAACATGAGCAGTGTTTCCCCACATATGGGTCGCTTGCATGCGGTATATTAACAGCAGCCTGAATATAATTAGCAACCCATTTTAGCAATTTTTAGCCAAAACAATCTAACCTAGATGTTAGTCTAAAACCACATCTTACCATCACATTTCTTTTCAAACCCCTGAAGGTTCATGGAGCAAACTGTAAGAAGGGAGAAAAAAATAGTCAGCAATTTAGCATGTTTTTAAGTCACGCCCCCTAAATAAAGCCACACCCCCTAAATACAGTCACACCCCCTCTTAAAGGTGTACAACCCTCCTGGCTCTCATCTGTATCAAGAAATTATTTTTGCAATTTAGTCTTTTGGCTTATCACATTATTAAATTGATACTTTCTTTTGCTCGATGTGTAAAGTCGCTCGTCCATGTTGTTGTGTCATTGAGCAAGACACGTAAGCCCAAATTGTTCCCCACCGCTGTGTCTACGGTGTACAGAGCAAAAATATTAGTTGCTTTGGATAAAAGCGTCACTTAAATGAAATGTAATGTGATGTGCATTCGTCTTATCTTTCTCCATTTAAATGCGGAGGTGTTAAAACTATGTGCAATATGCAAACAACCTACTGGACTGTGCATACACATTACACTGAATTTTCAAATCGCCTAATGTTTTATCTACACACTCACTCCCACAGCATAGGAAAGCAAATCGCTCTCACCGGATGAGCGACAACTTAGCGAGCAACAAACCCCTGCTATACATCACAGCATTTGAACTCACCTTCATTTAACGATGGGATTGTGATCGTTCGTTCGATGTCCGATTTGTTTGAATGTGAGCAGACGAGCACCACAACCGGACTGCCAAACGTTGTTTTCTGTATCAACCGCAGCTGCATTTGTAGGTAATAAACAGATATATGTTGTAAACTTTAAGTATTCAAACCACTCAGTTCACGACAAACACACTAGTAGATCATATGGCAGTATAGTCTTTGAGAATTTTAATAGATTTACGCAACGGTGGAAGAAGTATTCAGATCCTTTTACTCTAAAAGAACCAATAAAACAATGTAAAATATCTCTTCTTTTTGTTTGGTGTCAAAATGGAAAATCTGTTCATATATTAAACCAACGAAGAAGTTTAGAGATGTCTCTGTGGTGGAATTGTAAACAATAGCGACATCTGAGAAGCTGCCCAACCGGATACTGGCTCTTTGTCAACAGCCACAAGCTGAATTGTTGCTTTAATCTTGACAACGTGCAGTCGACCTCAGCAGTGGAAAGTAACTCAACATGTTATTTTACCGGGCATAGTGTGAGCAGATGCCGTTGCATCAAGCGATGAGGTCGTAGGTTTAAATGTGAAGTGAGCAGAAGAACTACGGTGGCCGGCATGAAAACATGACAATGTGAATGTCCCTACTAGCGAGAGCCAGTATTGGGTTTGTCCATTCTTCACTATTGTAGAAATCCATGAAAAGAACCCCTTAGTATGTAGATATAAAAGGCTCTTTAAATATTGGGGTTTGTCCATTCTGCACTATTGTAGAAATCCATGAAAAGAACCCCTTAGTATGTAGATATAAAAGGCTCTTTAAGTATTGGGGTTTGTCCATTCTGCACTATTGTAGAAACATGGATCTATGAAGGCAACATACATACTTAACAATATGTCATTCCTTATCTGCCAATAGATGCACATTGTACCTGTAAGCAGAGTTCTTGAGTAAATCTACAATGTTACATTCCACCACTGGCGATTAGTTAATTAATGAGCCACAGAAACTACCACTGCATGAGGTAATTTCCTCACAACTGCCACATGTTTCAGCTGTACCTCGTGTGTGGGCTGATGAGAAGAAGCTTGGTCTGAACCGGAGTAGCTTGATTTAAAGTGGATTGCCTTGCAACATTCGATGGCGCCAGGGGAGTTGATACACACTTTCACCAGAGCTGCAACACAGAGTGGAAGAAAAGTATGAAACAGTCATCTTAAAAACAATGTGTGTGACTTGAAGTGTGTGTTGTAGATCTCTTCTATACCTTTTGAATCAGGAAGCACATCTGACATTTGACTCATGCCAAAGAACTCGTCTTCATCATTACTGTCACCGGACTCCTCCGACACCTCCTCTGTGTTATTCACATCCGCAACAACAATCGCAGGCAGTAAATTGTCTGTTGAAACCACAACAACTGACTGGTCGACAACGTCAAAGACGTGAGATTCACGACAACGCTACCTTGGAAGGCGATGGTGATCTGCAGGTACGGTTCACACTCTTGTGCGGCTGAGCAGCGCAGAATCACCTTCAGCTGCACGTGCGTCACATGCACCGTATCGTCTGGATCGGGCAGAGCGGCGACGAACCGACAGACTGTGGAAACAAGAGCGTTTCTGCTTCTGACAAACTGTGAGCTTTATTACCGTGACGCCATTCTTATTATTAGATCGTGTTGATGAGTTACCTGGGCTCAAGTGGCAGTCAGTCAAACCCTGAAGGAAGACAAAGTGTGGGTGAGAACCAAATCGTCAGAAATGAAACATAGCTCTTGAGTGGCCTGTTGGTGAAGGAGGTATTCAGATTGTTTACATGAGTCAAAGAGCATTCTTAGAAATAAGGGTTCCAGACACTTCCTCCTGATCGGCAGAGGTTCTACCAAGAACAATTTGTTCTGAAGAACCCTCAAGTGTAAGAGTCCCATTAAGAAACCCCTTTTCCTTTTAGGAAGGGTTCATCTGGGATTGTTAAGAGCAATTGGTGTTAAAAGCGAACGCCTATAAATTCAGCCCACAGAACCCGAAAGATGAAACTCTGAGAATAGGGTTACGGGAAGAACCCTCTGGTTGGGTTCTAGATGGAACCCTTAGATTATTAAAGGGTTTCTTAATAGAACCCCTCGGTGAGTTCTCGATGAACCCTTTTGGAGTATAATAGAGTTCTCTGTAGAACCCTCTGGTTGGGGTCTAGATGAAACCCTTGAAATATAATCGGGGGCGCGGTAGAACTGCTTGGTGGGTTCTAGATTACCCCTTGAAAAACAATAGAGTTCTAGGTAGAACCTTTAGTTCTAGATGACACCCTAGGAATATAACAGGGTCCCCGGTAGAACCCTCTGGTTGGGTTCTAGATGAATTCTTAGTAGAACCCCCTTGGTGGGTTCGAGATGAAATCATTAGAATATAACAGGGTTCTCAGTAGAACCCCCTTGGTGGGTTCTTGTTAGAATCCTTAAAGACGGTTCTGGATGGAACCATTACACCATAAACGGGTTCTTCTGGGTGGAACTTTTCACCGACGGTTCCAGGCATGACCCTTTAAATGCGCTTCTTGGCAGAACCCCCTCAAAGGGTTGCAGGTGGGACCTTTAGAACATTTTCCACGAGGACAAACTGAAGAACTCTCTATGGTTCTAGTGAGCACCTTTATTTATAAGAGCGTTACATCACTGAACATTTAAACTACAGACAGGTGACGATTAAAATCCATATTTAGTATTTCAGTAGAAACAGTGACATGTGTCATCTGCATTTAATTCTTCTGTTTTCTTCTGTGACGTCAAACCAAAACGAGGAAGTATCTTTGAGAAAAATGACACTCCTTTGAGAGAGAAATGTATACAGGTATGTCATATACACAACATAAGTAAGCTACTATACATAAGTCTTTTACTTATCAATCAAGTCGACATTTTGTCTTGTTCTCGGTTAGAAAGGCCGCGGTGAAACTGATCACACGAGCCACAGCCCCATCACAGGTGTCCCAGTGAGAGTTAATGTGTTACAGTGAACCAACACACGGCTAAAAATCAATTGACTTTCATATAAAAAGGTCAACTGTAGTTCATTACACTTGTGTTAATGTTTGATGCGATACGTTATACCTTATGTGGGCTAGAAGTATATTTGATGCTACTCATATGGAGGTTTTCTCGAGTTGATTTACATCTGTGAAACCAAAGTTTGGAGGATATTAAAGCACCAAGGAACCTCCTTGGAAATGGAGTGGTGGAGTAAGGTGTCAGGCAGATAGTAAATAAGTAATGGACATTAAACTCTGATAGCTCTCTCTCTCCGTCTCGCTCACTGTCTGTCTGTCTTGTCTAAGCACAAAAACACGTGCATGTATCGTTTGACTAGACAACAATACAAAAGGTGCTTGATTTAGCAGCGCCCGACTAATATTTATAAAGTCAAACTAGATCAACTGAATTATAAACAACCTATAACTGGATGTTTTCTCGCATTATAAAAGTCACATTTTATTAATTTAATGATGTAAATAGTAGTTTTGCTGCCAGATACATTATAATAAATCATTATAAAGGCTCTTCAAAGTGCATAATGGATATATACATAATCTAGGTTATCTGTAAAAACCACAACACGTTTCAGAAGCTGGATTGAACTATAAAACAAGATACTGTGGCATTCAAACGCCTGATCCTGGCTTATTATTAACTCTTTGATGACGCAGAGCAAAGTGGCTGAGATGAGAAATGAAGACAAGACACATCTTCGGAAAGATGACGTTTGTTATGATCAATAAGGTGTAACCGCCACAACTATAATATGATCAAAACAGCTGATGCAACCCAAAACCAGGAGGCTCGCGCGCATCGCTGTGGCTTCGTTACCTCGCTGCAGGTGAGTTCAGGTGCGTCACCATCGATCATCTCCAGCGCTCCCGCGGACATGAACAGCCAGAAGCGCAACAGTAACAGCAGCGGGAGAGACACGCGCGGGACCCGGAGGAGCGCGAGAGCCATGTCTTGGAGAGAGCGCGCGCGCGCGCGCGCGGGGGGGGGGGGGACCGGGCAATCTGTCTCTCCGGCGCGTTTCAGACTTCCCTCATCCGGAGTAAACTCAGAGTGAAGAAGCCCGTGAAGAAGCAGGAAGTCTAAATCCAGCGAGCAGACCGCGCCATGACACGGGTGTCCTCGGAGGAACCGGTTGCCATGGCTTGTCCGACACCAAACTACCGGAACGCTGCTGCGCAACCCGCTCCGCGCGTGCTTTCCGAGATGATTGACAGCTCGGCAGATGGGCGTGGCCTGGCGTTGTATACCTGCTCAGGTGGCATGAATTGAACTTGTCACGGGCGCAAGTTTCTGCTTTGTTTTTTTTAATAGAATGAGGAAATGAAGAGGACCCAATTAGTCACAACAGAGCCAGAGGCCGATGAGTGTGTAGATTGTTGCAGATTGCGTGTTGCCAAACGTCTTGGGAAGACGGACGTTTATTTTTAAAGAGACACAATCAGTGGCAAAGCAAGGCATTTCAACAACAAAGCGACTGAAAGTGCTTCACATAAAACCATTAAAATCAGATTTAAAAACAGTTAAGTAAGTATTAAAACAGTCAAGAATGAAGAAGAAAATGAATAAAAGTGCGTTAAGTTGTCTATATACTGTTCAGAATGACACATAAAAGGTGTGTCTAACTACACAGGATGTCAAATGCAATTAGTAAAATATATCAAGATGTCCCACTAAATCCCAGTCATATGCAGGCTAGCTTTCCTGACCCACAATCCTTTGCACGGCATATAAGAGGGTCAAACGAGGAGCCACATTATAAGGATGTATGTCCCAGTTGAAGACATGTCACAACATACGTACTTTGTAAAGGAAGTTGCAGTGTGCACAAGGCAACAAGTATGCGATTTGCAGCTTTAATATTTCCTGGCATACTTGATAGTATGGGAATATGTGTATTGGAACGCACAGATCAAAGGTCACTATATGCATATACATATGCATAGTATACTCATATATGCATAGTATACTATGCATATACTCATATATGCATAGTATCCTCATATATGCATAGTATACTCATATATGCATAGTATACTCAGTATGCCAAAATTACCAGGATGTACTAATCCAATCACATCTTCCAGGATGAGAGTCATACCTTTGTGGCTGTTCTGACCCATCCAGTAATTCTTCGTGCAGCAAGAGAGTCAAACTTCAAAGTGCCATGTCATGAGGAAGTAGTATGACAAGTGAATACAACGGTCTGTACTTCATGAGGACAGGTGCAGTATGTACTAAAAGCAAAAAGTATGCGTTTTAGACGGAAGTGTGTTTGGCACACGGCATTGAACACAATTGGGACACGAAATATTTTTCTGGCAAAGTCCATAGTATTGTGTATTGTGTGGTATTGGCAGGCACAGTTAGGGCCATTGGCTACCTGCCTATTTTCAGGCATTGGCGTAAGACTATTTTGGTAAAAGGTCACATACCTCATATGTGCAGCGACAGTATTCATGATCATTAATGTCTTCCGTTTATTTTCAGGCATCTAATCAAAAACTCTTTCGAAAAGAGAAGGCGGGTGGATCGCTGCTCTGCATCCACATGTTACCCGTCGCAGTAATTCAACGTGTGACATTTTGGTTTCGCAGTCGCTCCGCTCTCAACTACCTTTGCACCCAGTTCTGAATACAAGCTGCTGTGTGAGTGCTGGAGTTTAATTATTAACCCCTCTCCAAAGTGAATAGGTCAGTTAAGTCCAGCTGTTTCAGATTAAATATATATATATATATATATATATATATATATATATATATATATATATATATATATATATATATATATATATATATATATATATATATATATATATACTATTATCGCTTAAATGCTGCACGTTATGGAGAACGTCCACCTGTGCTGAACAAAAAATGTTGTAATATTCATTTTTTTCATTTGCATACACCCCATGACCTTGGTCTGTAGTATGAAGTCATCTTTTAGTCCCTTTTCATCTCAGTCCCTCTCATTTTAATGAAAGTAGTGACAGACCACATTTCTACTCAAAAAACGATAATAAAAACTTTGATTTTAGATATTTATCTACCATTTTATTTATACATTTAACTGCTTTAGTGAACCCAAGACCTTTGGTAAACCAATTTCTAGCACCAAATCCATTCGACCACCTGAGTAAAGTTATGTTTTCACAAGAGATACGAAGAAGTTCCAAAATATATATATATATATATATATATATATATATATATATATATATATATATATATATATATATATATATATATATATATATATATCATGTGCAAGTACCTTTAAAAGGTGAATTTAAGAAATTATGTAAAATTGAGAAAAGGACCTCAGGGTCCAGAGGGTTAACAGGGTGCCTGTGGTCCTTTTGGGCATTAGCATCAAACATAAACACGCAAAAATGATTGTGGGTCTCACATAAACTTGGCTGCTTCCATGTTGGCCACGAGCCAAAAGGAACACGCTCTAGACCTCTACCGTTCAGCAGCGCTTTTATAAACCTGATTTCCTCACAGGATTAAAATGAACCAGCCAAGTGTGGGGGATCCTAAAATTCAGATGTATACAGTAAAATGTTTTATATTTGTGTCATCTTGTGAGTCTTTGTGTTTTAACTTAACCCCAGTTCCCCTTTAATCGTGATTTTGTTGGCCAGCCAAAGAAAACACCAGATTCCACCTGCTGAACTGGATGCGCTCGCTCCCCTCACAGGTGTTCAGAGTCAAAATGAATGAGCAGCCTGCACGGGCCTGCTTGTGGTGCATTCTGGGATTTGCAGTTTTCTCTCCCAAATTAAAGCGAACTGATCTCTGAGAAACTGAAACGAACATAAACGCAATAATTTGCGAGCGCTAATGTTTGTCTCTACAGGCAGGAACGGCAGTGACGGGAGGTTGCAGGGTTTAGTCTCCTGTGAATGATTCAGGAACCCTGTGGAGCAGGTTTCTCAGCTCTGACGTCTGCAGTCTTATCAAGGTTGCGTTGAACTCATTTGAATAACCGGATTTGAGAAAAAACACGAAGCGTGCAAAACAAAACAAAACACAGAATTCACTAACAAACAGTTTCATCTCGTTACATTCGTCTCATTACTTCAGTTTCTATAAATAAGTCGTAAAGCATAACAACGTTTTAATGCCAATCAGCTGTTAAAGAAGTGCAGTTTGCTTCTGTATATGCAGATTTATACAGTTTTTAACAGGTCTCGATACTAAAAGACAACAATAGTACATAACCACATGATTCAATATGCAAATGGTCGCGCACACCTCGATGCCAGTTGCTTAATCTTCCCACCTGTTGCCTCTCTCATATATCGCTCTTATAAATCTCGAGACTGCTCAGGCTCAACGTCCTCGTTTATACAAATCCAAAGCATGTTTGTTCCTGTATTCTGCAGTCAGAACGTTAGTTGTTCAAACACTAAATGCATTCATGGAGAGCGGGATCTAATTTGCAAAAAAATGTCATAACGCTTCCCAGATTTACATGCAGGTGTTCACTGTGGCTTCAGTCATGAAGGCCCGCATGAAGAGCCTCTTTTATGCAGCAGTATTTATTGTATGCAAAACAAGTGGCGACCTTCTTTATCTTTTTTGAAACACAATGGTGTCAAGTAATGAAAAGTTTGTTCCCTGATGCGCCGCGCCGTGCAACACCGGCTCCCGTGTCTCATGTGAACGTGTCGTGTTTCCAGCACAACAAAAGCCCGCCCTGGGTCTTTGGTTTCAGCGACGGCTCGACCCTCGGCCCTGGCGTCTTCTTCTGCAGCGGCGTTTGCGGTCTGCTCGTCAGCTGCTGCGCCGGCCACGCGGACAGCGCTTTGGTCAGGAGCCGCCGGGGCCAGCAGTGCCACGGGGATTTACCCGTTTCCGTGCGCCTCCTCATCCCTCCCAGATCCTGTATCAAGCCTCGGAAATTATTGTCTCTTGTATCGTATCTGGCCTTCTTGTAGTCCTCAGCGTTGTCTGAGGCGAATGCAGAGAGGCAGGCACGTCGCATGGTCCGAGCTTCCCAGTTAATCCAAAGGTTTTTGATTGGGGTAAATCCTGCAGCGCTTCGTGGGCACGATGTTCTCCACACATGTGCTAATGTAGCCCGTTACACTGGACGCATATTCCCCTAAGTCCACAGTAGAGTCATCTAGGGCTGCAGCTAACGATTATTAGACGTTATCCAGATGTGGAAACCAGCAACCAAATATCTGGCTGAGAATGACCCGCGAGTCCAAAAAGGGCGTGAAAACTCAGTGGAAAGGGTTGACAGTCAAATTTTTTAATGAAACCAAAGGGTTCAGTAATAAAAACATTAACTTTTTCTTGGAATTGGACACACACACACACTGAAAATGACAATTTTATCTCTTTGGGCTAACCTTTAACAAAACATATTGAAAAGCTTAAATCTAACTCACGTTTTCTTGGTTACAGAAAATGGTTGCAACGAGGAACTTTCCCATCGGTGACATTGTGTGCGACTACACACAATGTCACCGATGGGAAAGTTCCTCGTTGCAACCACTAAAAATAAGACCTTCGAGGGAGGGGAGTCAAATCCTCAGAGCTGGTGTGGGAGATTATTATCGTCCCACAAGCACCTCAGGGAGACAGGGAGGCTTCAGCTTGGTCCTCAACCCCTTATTGGGCGCTCAAAACGGTCTCAGAACACCATACAGTGCCCTGGAGGCCAATTGACCTTTGACCTTTCACAATCCGCTTACCCAGAGCCCTGAAATCGGATTGATGTTATGCCCCAAGACCCCCAGGGAGACAGAGGAGCTTCACCTGGGTCCTCTGATCCTTCAAGGGGGCTCTAAAGTTCCTCGAAACACCACTTGACCTTTGACCTTTCACAATCCATTCTCGCAGACTCCCCAAATTGTTGGGTAAATCACCCAAAGGTCCCACCAAGCACCTTAGGCAAGCAGGGAGGATTTTTCTTGCTTCTCAGCTCAGTCCAGAATTAAAACTGAGTTTTATTCCCGAAAACGTCACATTTCAAGCCAGGAAAATATCTTAACCTGCTCCAATTCGCTGGTGGACAACCCCCATGAATAGCTGTCTAGGTTCACAGCCTGCTCCAGGCCCGTAATAGTGAGTTAGAAACGCCTGGTTTGATGAAAGTAGAAATGATCAAGTTGCGTTTACTACATTTCGCCACAAGGTGGTGCCATCTAGCAGACTAAAATATTACAACGACCAAGCAGCTCCTCACTTCATTCCCACTCAGCAGGTCACATTTAGAAGCTTAAAAGTAGTCCTAGTTATGTTTTACTGTACCACCCTGAACCAGGGTTACATTATAACCACCCCAAGCCACAATTAGAGGCTAAAAATTGGATTAATGATGTAAAATAAATGATCACCTGAGAGCCAGGCATACATTTTAACGTTGCCAAGCCTCAGTTAAACATAATCAGACTAGTGATGGCTCATATCAACCCCTGAGAGCAAGGGGGACACTATTACTTGTCGTATCCCCTTTCAGAGGCACAACAAAAAATGGATTACTGTGTGCAGAGGCAGGCTCTCTCTCATATAGTCGTTTATAGAGAGCCTGCATGCAGGCATGATAAAGCATCATGAACCCACATAATATTCACTAAATCTAGATTAAATACTCTCATCAAGTCCTCTGCAGGGTCCCAGGCACATAAAACACTCATCATATTCACCTCAGAAGCAATAAAGCCCTGCCAGCAGCTCACAAAACACTGCAAGTTCACCATGCAGTGACCATCTCAGCCACCAGGCGGAGCCATAGTGATTTAAACAGGGCATTCTCTTTTCAAATTGCTATGGCTCGGTCAATGTTTACAGAGCTCCTGGAGGAGCTCCTGCTGAGAACCCCCTCATTATACATGTGAACCCTCGCTGAAGCATCTCCAGAGTATTGACTCTGCTAAAGAAAAAAAAAACATCAGTACCACAGTGATAGTAGATGGATAGTGAATGGTGAGCTCATCCGTACATAATATTGAGCTTTAAAATCACTTCAATTTTGTAAAATTTTTAATTAATTAATGCATTGTAATATTGAATGGATAAAGCCCAGCTGCTGTTAATGTGAGTATTTTACAGGCATCAGTGTTCATTAACTGACCCGTGAACAACCTGCATGTATCAGCTCAGATCTCTGCATCTGATCTGTGTGACACTGTACGTCGAACTGTGGAAAAGGAGTTAGTTTCTCTTCATTGTTGCGTCAGACTGTACACCAGATGTTTTACGTTTGACCCCTGACCTCTGACCTGTTGCTTTGGTTTCCACAGAAACAGAGATAGTCTTCCTTAGATGCTTTTTGTCTCATGAGAATCTGCTACAGTTAGAAACCCCACAATGTCAAAGTGTGTCTGTGGCTCTTTCTTATGCTCTTTAAAACAGTGATGTGCAATATTTTACAGACGAGACTATATGTGCACGTCTTCCTCTTATGTGCACACTGCACTCATCACTCTTCACTGCCACTCAGATCGACAGCACACCAACACACGTGTTGTCTGCAGAGAAATAGTGTTTCCCATGTGTAGAATTCATGTGTAGTTTATCGGCAGAACGCAGATCTTACAATACATTTACAAACATATTCATTGTCAATCTTTTTGTGGTAATGGTGGCTTACTGCACTAAATATCATAAGAGAAAACAAACTGATAATGAGGCCATCTTGTGGATCAGTGCAGACTCTTTTTGCATTTGGATGTTACTCATTTCATGAATCTTTATGTAATGTGCATTCAGTGACTGACCACATGTCAAAGTAATGTGAGCCAGCCCTCATTAACACATACATGTTACCTGACATGAACCCCAGCACGTTGGCGGCCTCCGGAGTGACCAGCAGGGGGCGACAACGACTGTCTGTAATACTTACAGAACATTGACCGTCTCACTTTCACTGGAACTTTCATCTTATAAATTAATTTTGATATCTTGCAATGACTCTCAAATGTTTCATTGCTCTATTTAGGCCGACAGTCTGTACCTGACAAAACTCTTTGAGCTGGACCTCCGTTGCAAAGTAAAAACACAAATGTATCGTGTAGTTATTTTCTATTTCTTTATTTTGTTATGCCTCTCCAGTGTTGAGTTATATTATGTTCATTTATAAATAAGCTACAGCAATTTCATGAACATGATTAATTAATTAAGGTCACATCTTGTTCCCTTGCACCTTCACGTATGTATCATTACCTTCTGTTCTGGTACACAATCAGTAAATATTACAAATGTTTATGAGTTCATTTGAATACAATTGGGAAGAATTATACTGCACATTGCTGGCTGTTCCTCCATTTTATTCATATCAACATGTAATATTACAAATATCAATACTTAACAGTAATAACCATAATCCTTTTGAGTCAAATGGAAATCAAAAAGATATTAAATATACATACATTTTGTCATACATTTAATTATATCAGAACTATTATGATATTGTTTCTAATATAAAGACATATCTAGAAACACATTCAGTAAATACACGTAATAAATACTGTACATACTGTATTCTATGTGACAAATGAAATACTTTAAAACCTTCAGAATGACTATTTCTTGTTAAGCCTGAACCGTCAGTCTCCTTCTTGCTTTCTGAGCAGATGACACAGCTGCTGACAGCTTCCTGTGTGTCGGAGGAGCTTCCTGTGTGTGGGAGGAGCTTCCTGTGTGTGGGAGGAGCTTCCTGTGTGTGGGAGGAGCTTCCTGAACCCAGCAGCACAGAAGAAGCAGATGGAGACAAACTACGCCCTCTGTGCTGGTGGGGACGGGACGGTCCTCGTCCTCTCGGCTGGTGGTGTCGTGGGGGAGGGGCAGGGAGGACCGGACTCACTGGGTCTCTGACTCTCTGGGGTGCTGAGAGGGTTCAGAGGTCTGCTGTGGGTCTGGGTCGTCCTGGGATGACGGGTTGGTTGCCCTCCACCCTTAGCTGCCCCGAGAACGAGACCTGAGGAGGCCTGCCCTGTGACACACAAACACAAGAGATAAATACTTTTGAACTCAACTACACAACCTTTACATTGTTGTGTTGAAGCTGGCCTCCAATGATGGAATCATATTTCTGATACTTCTGTACTCCTGGAGAGGGATTACTTACTCAGCCACTGGAAGAAAGGCGACCGCCGCTCTCCATCTGGTCCTGTCGTCCTCCATCCTTCTCATCTGCTCCGTCTTCAAGGAGACCCTGGATGCTGCTTCCTGTATCACGGCCATAGATACCTGAGTAAAAGAGACTTGGAAACTTTTCTCAACGTTAGTAGTTTTTACTGCACATCTGTCTGGTTCAGATTCACCTAACTATACAAATAAACAGAGACAGTAAAATGATGTTCCTGGGATTCTTGACTTTTCCAAACTCCCAAGTCCTAACTCCAAAGTACAGAACTGGGGGTGGAGCTTCTTCAGGACGTTCCGCACCAAAACCTCTGCTGCAGGGTGCTACCTATTGCCAACCCCGCCAGACGCGAGGGAAGGCTGTCTGGTGCTTTATCAGTCCTGCCAGACACAAAGGTTTTACAATCCTGCAGCAAACAGGCTGTCGGTCTCAGTCCGAGTCGCTGTCCTCATCCCTCTGCCAGTATCTTCTGAAGGATCCGAAGTGAGACTCCCCGTAGTCCTCTTCTCTGGTCCTCTTGGCGGAGGATCCGAGGCCCGACGAGGAGGGTACAGACTCTTCGCCGTCCTCTTCTCTGGTCCTCTTGGCGGAGGATCCGAAGCCTGACGTGGAGGGTGCAGACTCTTCTGACCTCTGGGGGAATGGAGGTGCCGCGTCATCTTCATCTTCCTCCTGCTCTTCTACCACTTCTTCATCCTCTTCATCTTCTTCGTCCGCTTCCTCTTGTTCCGAGAAGGAGCCGTATCCAGAATCTTCGCTCTCCCAGAGCGAAGACTCGTCTTCCTCGTCTTCCTCGTCTTCCTCGTTGTCCCACCAGTGTCCGTTATCGTCCTCTTGCTCGTCGTCCTCTTGCTCGTCGTCCTGTTGGTGTTCACCAGGGAGGAGCTGACGGATGAACACCCCCTGTTGCCAAACACCAAATACCATCTCACCGTTCTCAAATGCAATGTCAAACTCACCTTCATTACCTTCATCATCAAATGCGATCCTGAAGGGGACTCTTGCAGGCTCCATGATGTCATTCACACCAGCTGAGAGGGGAAGGTTCAAATGTAAGCATTCCCCTTAACCTTAAATATTTTTGAATAACATTGAGCAATAATCAAAGTTTAAAATAGAAAAAAAAACGACAGCAAGACATTTATTCTGCACCCAACACTTGTTAGGACATCAGTGTGTGTGAACAAAACGATCGATAGTTTGCAATAATTCAATTTACATTGAGCACGAGGGTCATGAAGCATTGTGAAACATGATGATATTAATCCAACATGACCACAGTCACCTTCTTCGTTTATAGCTCATTTTTCTCTCAGTTTATGAGGTGCATATCACGCGCACATGCAGTCCCATAATTACTTAACAGATCGCTCTCTCGTCCCCGAAAACAAAGTATATCTCAACAACGAGCAAAGTGAATTTCAATGTTAAATGTTCAATAAATCGTTTATTTAATATGATAACGTAAAGGGAGCAGATGTTCGTACAATATGTCACGTTTCCACAGTCAAATCAAAACAACTCAGTCACCTGCAGGTCACGTGCCGCACGTACGTATTAAGAATTCCATTAAAATGCCTCAGGCGCCATTTTGTTTTTGACATTTTAATGGTAAACTTCAATGTTTTGGTACCTTAAACACAAAATAACTGGGTTTTTGAACTTCTATCATAATTGTTTACACACTCTACACATCTCCTGCGATTTTTAAGAAAATCTGTCGATTAAATATTATTTAATTTGTATTATTATTTGAAACTTTTCAATCTTGAGACTTTTAACCTAGAAATTGTTGATTTCTAAACAGAGAACACTTTTAAGAATTTAAAGGGATACATTGACAATAAAAAAAGATGTTTTTACATGTAAAAGTGGTCTTACCTGCACAGCTCTGGTCCAGCTCACAGCCGGGTCGCTTCAGCAGGGCTCTGTCTCTCTCTGGATGTTCAGACCGCTGAAGTCCTTCAGGGTCCAGTCGCTCTCGAGAGTAGAGTTCTGTTCGCCAACAAGTTTCCTTTCTCTCAAAGTCTCTCTCGAAGTTGTCTTGGCAGTTTTGGGCTCACGGGAGGTTTTCAGCTGCTCGTGTCAAAGTCCAAAGTGTAAAGGGAAGATCCAGAACCGCCGAGGCCCTGAAGTAGCCTCGGTCCGGTTTCCATGACAATTACTGACAGGTTGCGTCCGTACGTGCGTGCGTGCGTGCGTGCATTCGATCGCGCAATACAGAAAAAGAGACATATTAATTATTTTTCTCATATTTGTCATATATATATATATCTATATATATATAGATATATATATATATATATACATATATCTATATATATATATATATATATATATATATATATATATACATATATCTATATATATATATATATCTATATATATATATATATATATATATATATATATATATCTATATATATATATATATATATATATTACCTGCCGTATTTAAAGAGTGGCGAGATGGCAAAGAAAATGAATAATACTTCAGCCGAGAAAAGGTAATAAGTTTATGAACTGAATCTGGTTAAACCTCCTAAATGTTGATGTTGGAGGCAAAAAACAAACAAACAGAAATATTGTTCCATGTTTCTTTTTTCCTTTCTGTTAGACATTACATTTCATTTAGCTGAGGCTTTTCTCCAAAGCGACTTACAATAAGTGCATTCAACTGTGAGTATAAACCTAGAACAACAATAATCAGGAAAGTACAATTTTTCAATAAAGTCAAACAATAAAGTGCTGTCAGTAAAGTGACATTTAATTGCTACTAAAGTGCTACTGCTGCGCTATCTTCCTTACTCATAGTGTAGTCAAAAAAGATGTGTTTTTAGTTTGCGACGGAAGATGTAGACACTTTCTGCTGACCTGATGTCAATGGGGAGCTCATTCCACCATTGAGGAGCCGGGACAGCAAACAGTCGTGACTTCGTAGAGTGTAAAGCTCGCAGTGACAGAGCTACAAGCAGATTGGCAGAAGCCGAGTGGAGTGAACGAGCTGAGGTACGGTTTTACCATGTAAAGGAAGGGATGCAAGTAAGGGAAACGGGGATGCAATTTAAAGACTTTTGGGATGCACCCGGCTCGCGGGGGGCAGTAAAGAGCTCATTTGCATAACAAGACCGTTAAACCAAGAAGAAGAAGAAGACCGTTGATCATGACGCTGACCGTGAGCACGCGTTACCACACACGCCCGACGTCTCGGAAACACATTTATATCGTCTAAATGTGTTTTAAAACCAGAACAGCCTTTGGTAAGTTCATATACAAATGCATATATCTGTTATCATGCCAGACGCGGCTTGTGCCAACCAAGGTTTTTGTGTTTAATTTTTTGGTGTTTAATGGCGGCCTGGCCCAGATTTTAGTTCCACCTTCAGGTATGTGCCTCTGGGTCGCTTTTCACCAAACAGGTGACATCAAAATGAAAGCCTGTGCAAATTATGGATTAATGAGTTTGTTTTATCGACAGGACGAATTCATAATATGTATTGCTGCGTGTTCAAAAGGCTCAGTTACATTTCTTCAGGTAGGCTAGCTAACGCTAAATAGAGCCGTTCCCTGCTAGCTAGCCAGCTAGGTAGCAGGGAACGGCTTTAAGCTAGCTAGCTTTACTGTGAGTCAAAGGGACGGATGAATCTTAACCAAGCGTTTATACACATAATTGGAACTGTGTAGGGCCTCTTTAAAATGCAGATACGTTGCCTTAAAACGATTAAAAAGCGCGTTTAATTTGTTTATCGATCCAGGACGCGTAGACCAGGTATTGCAACAAGGGCGGTGCCCCTCCCTCCAGCGATTCAATCTGAAAATGGCGATCACGTGTTTCAGCATGCAGCCCTCTGTTACATACATACAGAAGGCAGACATGGACGGAATGTGCGATATGCATAAATGTGCAAAGTGGAGACATGGTAAATGCACGCCACTGAAGTGAGTCAAACCAGTAACTGTTAAGTGAGATAGTGAGAGGTTGTAATGGAAATGTACTGTGTGCCCTGCTAGTTTTAAAATGTCTGAATAATAGACTGGCTCGTTCCTCAAAAGTGAGAATATTCGGTTTCCGTCTGACATGTCAAAAGAAGAGCAAATACTTCTGTTTATTTCATTAAACAAAATGTATATATAGATTTATACTCTAAATTGTGTCTTTGTACTGTAAAATGCCAGCAAAGCTCAAATATTTAACCACCAGCGTTGTTCATACTCCAGACCAGTAGATGGCAGTATGTCAGTAGCGCACCATCAGTAAAGAAACCTGAGGTTGTTGAAATGTGATAAAGCAGAGTGTGTGTGATTTTCTTCATTCCTCTGAATTTAAAATGTGGAGCAAACTACTTTTACTGCTGCTTGATTAGCTTGGTCTTATCTGATCTCAGCGTTAAGCTCTTACTCTTTAGTTGGAGATAAATAGATACATCTGAGTCTTTGGTTTGCTTTGAATATGGAAATGCAGCATTGCATGATGGGAAATGTAACAACATTTAATATTTAACGTTTTACTTGAAAAATAGTAAAGTCTTTGTAAACCTTGTTACATATTCTTTCCTCCATATTAAATTCCTGGATGTTATCAGACCTCTGATGGTCTGTATTTGTGGGTAATATCTATATATTTTCAGCTCCATCAGTCAACATGGTATGTCTGTGAAAGACTCCCCGGCCTCAGATGTGTACAACTCATACTTACCTGGCAAGGGAGAGACCATGATCAGAAAGGTGGTTCACCCAAAGTGAGGTTTGGCCATTGCACACAGGCTAAATTGACCTTTGCAAATTCCCCAAATGTGGGAATCTTGATTGCATAATTTCTGGTAGTGGGGGACTGCGTTCGCGCTCTCCCCTGATAAAGTGTGGAATAATATTTAATCTGATTTTAATGATGGCGAGATGAAGCTTTCCATCCAATTGGTTCACTCATGGCCCAAAGCTTCATGATGCTTAATTTGTTCTACTGTGCCACCAAGTGGCTTTAACATGTAAAACAGACCGAGTCATCATAACGACACCATGTGTGAAGCTTTCAAATTAATAAATGGACGAATGATGTATATAGAGAGGTAAATCCATTGAGTTTCGCTGTCTCTTATATTTTGAATCGCATGGCAAACCCAAAAACTGTTTTGTGAATCAATCACGTGGTACGGCCCGCTCGCGAGGCTTGCTCAAGGATACATTGACATGGGCTTGCGGCGCCGGGGATTGAACCACCGATCCTCTGAAAGATGATCCCTGCTCACCACTGAGCCACAGTCGCCCTAGCAATGATTTTAATATGAAATAGGATAAGTCTCCCCGTAAGCAAAATAAATTCCTTCATTGTTAGTAATATACCCTTGCACATATATTAGATATTCCTTTATTTTCCCTTCAGTGGGGAAATTTACAGGATTACAGCATTATTTTCTATTAATTCCAGTTAAGTGAATGATCCTTTAATGAATATAAACTCTGTTCCAGCGGTTCCCTTGTTAATAAGACGGACAGTCATGAAGAAGAGAATAATGTTCTTGTGTAGTTCACAGTTAACATAAACTCTGTTGTGTCTCATGGTCACTTTAGGGTTGAGTCCCGCAGTCGGCTTTGTTCTCCACGAGAGACAACCAGAGTTCTTTTAGTAAAAACACATTCTTCTCCATGAAACATTGCTCTCTATCTCTGTTTGTGCTACTGGTGTGTTTAACGTGGCTGTAAATTAGATCATAGTTTGTGTGTCACGTGACCAAGACGACTCTCACATGCTGCTTTATGAATATCTTAATTCTTATAAGTGTCCTTTGTGCCTTTGCGTTGTATTTATTCACCGGTAAAACGTTTAGCAAACTTGTTTTAAGGAAGCTCCTCTTTTTTTTCTTTTTTTTATCCCCACAAACGGCACATTTCTTATTCACCTGCAGAAAACTTTGTCATGATCAGTGTTTGTAAACATTAATGAAAAATACACAGTTGTCTACTGTAAAATTGTTTCTCATCTTTTAAATTCCTATTGGACCCTGGCACCATGGGACTAGGAAGGGTTGATGAACCACATTTGTCTCAAGATAAGATCTTTTTGTGGTGATTCTGTAACGGTTTCCTCCTCTGTCGTTGGTCCTATGCTCTTTTTCCCCTCCTGACAGTGAGAGTAACTGTGTGCTGTATCTTGCCTTTTTAAAGTTATTTCTGAACTACTTTTGCTTCTCTGCCTTTTAGTGGTAATGGCAGTTATTATAATACCAGTTTTGGTTCAATGTATTTCAACTGTTGTAAATCTTTCACACAGGAATTCAGCAGAACAGAGGACTGCTTACCTGTACATGTTGACCATGCCAAACAAGAAAAGGTGAGTAAGCTTTTATCATTATTTAGTGATTCCTCTGATCAAAAATGTCTATGAAACAAATGTGGATGACATTTGTTTGACAAGCCACCAAAGTGAGAGATGAGGATGGCATTAGAAATTGCACATGAAGGGTCCCCATCCAACAATTGCAGAACCTCAGGGCGTCTGAGGCCCACATCCTCCATCTGTGATAGCTGTGGGACACATTGGGGGCAACACTCACCACTAGGACTATCCAAAGCTTTACTAGAAGTACGGTAAGCAGATGCACCAGAAGTGTGGAAGCAGAATAAATGCTGAGAAATTGATATACTTGTAAAGAAGTTTTTTAGGAGTGCACCAAAAACAGAAAGTACAATTGTATTCATAGATTGCTTTAATTCTCTTTCCAATCAACTGAAAGCATCTAAGCAAACAGAGGACAAGATGAAGCTGTTAGAGAGCTAATTGAAGAGGCTGGAGATGGAGAGTACTCTCTCCTCACAATGTACATCAGGCCAAGAGGCCTTTATCTGAATGACCCTCGTCTTCTGGATTCTCAGAAATGAGGGGAAGAGCTGGGAACTTCTCTTTCTGCTGGCAGTCTTTCCCTCTAATTCCCCAAATTAGGTTTCTATCTTAACCAGAGCTCTGCAAACAACCCCTAAGGACTCTCATTTTTACATTGAAACATCCTTATTATTCTTCTCGATGTTCTTTTTTATTATTAACGAGAGAAATGTTTATTTGTTTGTTAGTCTGGATCAAGCCTTGATCTTGTGGGCCAAACATGAACCGCAACACAAACGTAACCACTCAGCCACACAACCCACATACGACTCACCAAAAACCCAGATTATCCTTTTTTTACCTCTTAGATTTGTTCATAGTACCAGAGTGTTGCCTGCTCGTTTTCTAACCACTACAGGGAGTGATAGGAGTGAAAACACATCATACTTATTCCTGAGTATTTTAGCCGTACATCAGTCTTTGCTTTTGTCCATGCATTTTAAGACAATTTAACTTTTAGCAGGAGTCTTGACTAACCAGGCTCTGATTTAGCAGGAACTAGTGAGTCTAGTGTGTAGACTCACATTCGGCAAACTGTTTGTTGCAATCATTCAGCTCCTCCAAACAGACTCAGGACCTGTCATGGCTCACGAGATCCTCCCAGTCAGGTCCGTAATGCACTCCTGGGGTAAAGTCAGTGCACTCAACTGGTTCTGACCGGGTTGTGTGCCTGAGTCGGTGAGGCATCTGGTCTGGGAGTGCAGCATCGCCGTAGACCAGTGGGCGACGGCCGGCTCCTTAAAATTCCCGTACTTGCCGGTAAGGGAGGTCCTCGCAGCACAGCTGGTGCTGTATGAGGCGAGCAAAGATGAAAACTAAACAGTTGCTCACCATAGCCGCCATCAAAAACGTCATATGGACCTCCAGAAACTTGCCGGCAAGGAAGCACATGCAGATCCCCCCCCGTGGCTGTGATCCGAATGGCTGCAGGTGGCAGTCAGGGACACAGCCACAAAGAAGAATCGCCTCTGTGCCCATTCGGACGAAGGAGCCGGAGCCACACGGGAAAAGGTCAAAGCGGCGGCGGTCTGACTCTCCGGGTGAGGCAGGAGGGAAGGAGCAGCAGGGTGGGGGGTCTCCTCTGAGCACGACAACAGGATCCAGAGAGACTAGATCTGTTTGGGGAGAGGAATGAGTCATGGTAGGGACTCACCGCGCTCCTGCACAGCAATGAACTTTAACCAATGCACTATTAACTAATACAGATACACAAGAAGAAACTAACTTATGACAACTTGAATCTAAAATGCCTTTGAAAATGATTGCTTTATTGTTCAAATATTGTTTTCTAAATAAGACTTACTACATTTTTATTTTACGAAGACACCAGGTTGAACTTCTAAAATCAAGATAAAATGACTCCAAAGATTGTCACAGTAGAAATGTATCCCTTCCCATCTGGTTCCGATATGTGCCTGAGGAGTAGCACAGGTAGTGGTGGAGGCTGAGAGGTTGACCAGAGTCCTGTTAGGAGCCACTGTATGTCACGAGAAAGGCAGCAGTTTCAGCAGCATGTACATGAATATGTTGTGCTGGTGGTTAGTGCTTAGCCATCTTGAGCCTTTGTATTGCAGCAGCGTAAACAAGAGCGTCCCTCTTTGTGCAGCCGTAGAGAGTGTTGCCCCAGTGAGGTCTGTACAGCTTCATTTAAAAAGCCACTGTCAAAAATGCACACATGTAGTGTGCTATGTTCACATTATATGCTTCACTATGTGTAAAGATGTAATAACTTCTGTATGAGGTCTTTAATACCAGATGTGTTCAGGAGGCTCATGCCGCTCTAGTCCAGCCCAGCGGGATGTCTCGTCTCCTCTATGGCCATGTGGATGAGTTGGAATGTAGCAGCGTCAACATCCTCGTCTGAGACAGACTTCAGCGTTTCCGGGTCCCTGGTTCTGACCGCTTTGATGATCAGCTCCAGGTCTGAGTGGTTGTAGACCTACACTGCACGGGGTTCTTGGAGTGAGACTCCATCTGTATGTATATTTCATTGTTCTATGATTGCAATTTAAAAAAAAATCTTGGTCTGATGGGGCAATCTGGTTTAATTGAAAGTTATTGCAATTTTCTTTATTCTGTTATTTATAAAAGCACATCTAGAGTCACAAAATTATGCCATTTACAGAAAAAGCAATGCTTTTGGTGTCTGTCGTGCAGGTTACCTGCACATTTCACGTGCAGGTAACCCGCTAACTGAAAGACAACACCCATGTTAGACGCGTTGTCTGTTACAACCACCAGAGGCAGGTTTTTCAAAAGTTTAATCTGGATCAAACTGATCCAAATTTGGAAATCTTTTTCTGCTATCCACGATCATGTAATCCATCTTATTTTCATTCTGGTTTTTCAAAGCAATGTAGGGTTGGATTACTCTGATGTGGATTCAATCTGATCTGGATTACCTGTGGTCTAAATGGGACTATCACAATGCAGCCATGTAAAGAACAGGTAGAATATTGTGGGGTCACTCCAATACGCTTTATTTGAACATAAAATAGAACTGAACGGAACAGCAACCAATATAAACATCCCCCTCCATTGTCCATTTCTAGGGAACAGGCAGTCCGCTCATCTGAGACCTACAACAAATAAATAAATACATACTTTACTCACAAATACATTATGGATGTTTCAAACAGGTTTCAAACAAAGATTTATTGAATTCAACAGGATAAAAAAAGAGGTTTAAATGTCCAATATTTACCAAAATAAATTATTTGTTAGTTCTTCTTATGAGTAGTTCTTATGACTTCTTCATCATCATCATCTGCTGTGGAGAGACTAGCTTGTCCAAGCCTGGCCTTTTTAGGAGACGGATCTCAAGTCTTTCACCTCCCAATAATATCAAGGACTATGTCTGTGTGTTCACCCCTCTAATATGGATTCAGCATGGTCTTTTGAGTCCATATACTGTGTTGTTTTAACATACACATGATCAATCAGTGTGCCTTTCTCTGTTGTGGGCTGTGTCACATGTTCCTCTTAGCCTATGTCAGTCATGAAATTAGAGATTGTGGATGATTTTGAAATGTCATCGTTGAAATTGCCCACGACAGCAATCTTGTCATTTAGTCGATTTTAGGCTCTCGAGTAATTTACCTAAATGTTCTTTAAACAAAGACATGGAATAAGATGGTGGTCTGTAAATAACTGCTAAAGACTCGTACACTAAACATTCTAAATTGACATCTGGTACTGGTAAAATGAAATGTGTCAAATTGTCTGTGCTATACATGCCAACACCACCATGTTGTTCTTTCAAAGCAACCAATGAGGGGTTGTTGTTGCTGTATGACAAACCTCGGGGAAAACTTTCAAATTTATAACAGTCTATGTTCAGAGTCTAATGAGGAGGTAGGAGATAGCCAGGTTTCTGTAACAGCAATACAGTTAGGCTGCAATTGCTGTGTACATTTCATCAAATCTTTAACATGACGTGTTAAACTTTGCACATTCATAAAAAACACAGTAAAACTGTGCGTGCCAACTATTTGCCATATAGTTTCCCTGAGAAAATGTGGCATGCACTGAATTGCTTGCTGGATATTGTCTTTGCAATAGATGGCCTTATTTGAAAAGTCACGAATAACTAATCCGGCTAAACTCGTGACAAGACTTAATGCTAAATAGGCCTGTCCTGCAGCAAAGTTCTTTTTTTTTTTTAAAGCGAGACCACAGCTTTATCGACTGTGATCCCCTGCACATTATTTCCCAAGCCAGTTTTAAGGGGAAATTGGTGCCGCAATCCACCTTTGCTGGTGACTCTATCCTCTTCTGGAAAGATAGGCGTAGACATTGGAAAGTTCATTAGGGCATGGCCAGATAGTTTCCTCCTTTGTGTGCCAATTATAGTCATCAAATTGAACCTACACAATTTTAGGAAATGTACGATTTTCTGAAATAACTCTCACTTTGCCACAGACGCCGTTAACAAGGCCATCCATTACATCCACTAAACTGGTGTTGTGCACTCTGCCATGATGGCCAGCTTTCAACTCTAATTTACCCGTCATCCTATTCCATGCAAAATCCTGAGCATTTATTTGTACATGATCAGAATATGTTTTCATGAACTGCTCGAAATTATGATTGTTTACTTGCACATTTGTTGGAAAAATGTACTAGGATGAATTCTCCAACAGTTTCACATTTCTTCAACAAACCAAAGTCACTTGCCACCAACGGTTTTCCCTGAGAATGAGTCTTCAATCTGTTCAATAACTCTGAAAATACAGAGTTCTTCTGCCGAACAATTTCCGTTAACTCAGCGACGCTGAATAGGTTGAAGCCTACATCTTCAACACACAGTGGCTTCCCTTTTACTGGTGGTAACTGGAAAAAATCTCCAACAACAATTACGCTGACATTACCGAATGGGGGAAACTCCTCACTTTGTTTGATCTGCCGTAATCTGCCATGAATATATGCCATCAGTTTATGATCAACCGTGGATATGTCATCAATTATTAAAATTTGCAAATTACTGTATTGGGCACGTAAACTACTAATCTTTTCCTCGCCCAAAGGTGTGTATGGTAATTTGATGTCTATACCAATGCTTAATGTTGTATGAATGGTTGAGGCATGTAAATTGTATGCTGCAATGCCAGTTGGAGCAGTCAACAATATACAAATTTGGTCAGGGTGCTCACACACTGGTGACAGTAACATTGTCGCTTCATATTGAAGTGCTCAAATTAAATGACTCTTTCCTGTACCTGCCCCACCTGTAATAAAAACATGAAACGGCTCTGGTTTCTCCCCACCGACTTTGTCGAGACACCATTGTCGGATCTGATCAAATATAGCCATTTGTTTGTCTTTCAGGGACCGGATTAAGTCCAACCCTTCACTTCTGCTTATTTTGTTAGTCTTCTCTAAATGTGCAACTTGTTGATGGCTTACAGCAACGTCAGGAATAGCTTCCACGTGCTGGTCATCTACCGTCTTATTGTCTTTGCGCTCTTGTTCGCTTACTAACCGCTCCAACCCTTGTTCTGGACACAGCTCACATCACGCATCTTCCAAAACACCATTGCCATCAATAGACTCTTGAACACTGTCCAACTCATCTGCATCAACTTCAAACAAAGCTCTATTGTTGTCAACTACAGATTTCACTGACCTTCTTAATCCATCAAATCTGACATGACCAGTCATTTTTTGTCAAAACTCGATACTGGGATGCAAACGTGGCCTAACGCATGCATTTGAAAACTGCATCATTTGGCCTATTCTGATACCGGTCGACCAAATTAGTCATCGCCATGTCCTCTGTGGTAAGACTTTGAGAGTTTGCCATTTGCTTTAACACACTTAATGGCAAACTTATTTTCACGGGATTATCCCTGGTTGGCACAAACTGAACCTTCCGTGAATATTCTTTCAGGCGCAAGTTAGCTAATCCATTCACGGCCTCCTGAGCACAAACATCTCTGTTGTGTAAATACACACTCCCAAATTTTTGCATTGCTTGCGTTGCTTCGACATTTCCCTGTTTGGATGCCTATGTGCATTCCCCAACAATAATCCCATCTCCTTTTCTGACTTGGAAATGTATGAAATGATATCGACAACGCAGGCATATGCACTTCCGACGTACTGAACGTCCATGTTTTCATCCCTTGCATCCTTTGCAACTTTATCAGCCAAACTGTGCACACTCACACGGTGTCAAATTACTGGTACATTTCCTTTCACCTTCCTCATCAGGGCCCCGACATATAAACGTGCCAGTCGATGCTGGCCTGGGAAAGTTAAACCGACACACTGTTTCTTTTCTTACACGTCTTTGAGTGTCGTTATACCTGTTTTGGGGTCCTCACTGTCAGAGTCAAGGCAGTGTCTTTTCTTCGACCTTGAGGAGCCTGTCACCGTAACAAATGATGACTATATCAAGAACAGAAATCAAAAGATGGCATTAATTTACTTATTACCCGTGTTGTTAAAATTATATTTATTTACTTGTTCCAGTGTAAAGGTGGTTATACCTGTTTTTGGGAGATCACTGTCAGAGTCAAGGCGGTGTCTTTTGTTCGACCTTGAGGAGCCTGTAACCGTAACAAATGATAAGTATTACAAGAACAGAAATCAAAACATGGCATAAATGTACTTATTAGTGGCGTTAAAATTATATTTATTTACTTGCTCCAGTGTAAAGGTGGTTATACCTGTTTTTGGGAGATCACTGTCAGTCAAGGCGATGTCTTTTCTTCGACCTTGAGGAGCCTTTAACCGTAACAAATGATGAATATATCTAGAACAGAAATCAAAAGATGGCATCAATTTACTTAAAAGCCCCAAGCTATTTTATAGGCCTTTTCTTGAAAATTGCATACCCAAACTAAAACTTAATTCAAAGTGAAAGACCTAATAATAAGAGGGAACCAAAAAGCATATTTATGTCACAATCTAAGGGGTCAGGGTTAAAGTAAGAAACACACACCTGATCCATGGCTGCCATGATCTGGCTGATACTGCGTCCTGCTGCTCCTCCCTTCTTTTTGAAAACCTTTATCAGTTGGCTGGAGTAATGATCCAGTTGGGCCATAAAGGTTGACAGTAGGGGGATTGTTGTAATGCGCGTGAACTCTGCATTTAGCTGCAACTACTTCAATTACTTTTCGTCTTCTATAGGCGAAGGTTTTCTCCATTTTACTGTTGATTAGCTGATGGTTGTTCTTCTTTTTCACCTCTGATGTCATCGCTTGCCTTTCCTTCTCAAGGCTTTCTTTGTTTTTGCCAGCTGGGTAATCAGGGCAGAAGTTGACTTGTGCTTTCTTTGGCCTTTTCACCTGGTTTGGACTTTTACCCTGTGGCACCTCAGTTTTCTTTGACAGAGTTGATGCTCAACTCTGGACAGCCAATGTTTCTCAGTGAAAATTCTGAAACAAAATGATATAAAATAACACAAGTATTAGAACTCATTTGGGGTTCATATCACTACTTGAAGACAGACCTGCTAAATTCTCAAAGCTCATGCCCCCTACGGGGCACTCTGGGGCTAAGAAGGTTTTAATAGACTACTTCCAATTACTCTGCGTTTGTAGTCTGCGTCATTACAATACCTCTTGTTAAGACTACTTTTTAGTTTCTCTTGATAATCTAAATTGGTACCCTTTTTTTGGTAAATCATGTTATTCTTATAATACATTTTTATTTGGTTAATTTTTCTTCTTTGATAATACTTTGAAAAACAATGCCTAGGACTTGAGCTGGAGATGGTTACATCACTCTGCACATTGTCCTTAGAAGTTCCCTCAAGATTACATGACTCTACACTTCGCTTATGCCTCGTCTCAGACGCATTACCTTCTTTGCACAAATCAAAGCAAATCTGCTTGTCTACATGTTGGACACAAACCACTGGTTAAAAATGATTATTTTCAAAATGTTTCAAATGTATACCTTCATTTGACAACATTTTACTGGTACTGAATTTGACCCAACTTCCAACATCGCATGTATAAATGTCCACTCCAAGAGCATATGCTGTCCCTTGAATTTCCACGTCTGTGGCACAATTGCCAACATATTTCATCTTTGTCTTAGTGAGAAAGGGACATTCTTCCATGTCAGACTATATTACTAACTTAATGTGCTCTTGACTGTCACTTTCCATAAATTTAACAGCAAGCCTAATCTTCCTATGGTTATCTTGAAAACCGCTGATGACTTCAGCTATTGCTCTAAAGAAACTATTGCCATTCTGTTTTACTTTGTGTGTTTTACAAACAACACCTAAAGAGCCAGACACGGTTGGTCCTTGTACGTGCTGCTTTACAAAGTCTACATTACACTTACGGCATAGTGTTTTTGCTTTTTCAGTGCACAAAGGATTAAAATCTAAGTTAACTGTGTCAAAGTACTAGACTGTTCTATAACACAATCTTCAATTGTCTGTTCTATAATACAATCCTTCAATTGCCATTACATTAGCCACACAACTTCCAACTTGGTTTGTTTGTCCAAACAAACACTTCTTTTCCGTAGATTAAACGCTGTGGAACAAGATGTGTTCACTTCACAGTAACCATATCAATTTGGCATTCCAGGCTGGTGTACACAAATAACTGTCTCGTAATGGTTACCATTGCAATTTTCCAAAGACACTCCCTGTTTGGCATAGGGCATGTCCTTCAATCCAGCGATCATTATGATAAGTGAAAATACTGAGTCCTAAATAATCTGCTGCTGCTTGAATCTCTACTTCTGTTGCCCAACTACCAACATGGTGCATCTTTGACATGCTGAGGTATTCTGCTGTAGAGGACTTGCTACTCAAAATACTCCCATATTCCACAGCATTGTTTTTCATTTGTCTGACTACAACACGTCTTATTTTTCCGTGACACCTTTGTGTACCACATACAGCATGACTGACACCTCTAAACAGTTTCCATCACACAAGGGTCTGCAGGGTCTCTATGCTGACCCTGCGGATTTTAAAGTTGAGGTCCAGCCTCGTTACGGCTGAATCCATCACCGTGTACTTCAATTAAAAAACAAAACAAATGTACATATCAATCATAGAACATGAATGCAGACTTTGGATGAGTTAATACACACATCTAGACAAAACACATCAAGCAACTGATATATTCAGATGTACAGCAACAGCACAAATCCATCACACTTAATACTCACGGTCAACAACTGAAAGGCTTGCCTCGTGGCCTCCACGTCTGGGTCATCCAGACCGGGAAAATGGATGGCGCTTGTCATTTTGCTATTACACAGTAGACAAGAAAACACACAGCATTCATTATATCTTATCAACACTGATCACATGCCACGTCCGGGTATGAACTGCCAACACTCAAGTGCAGGAGGAGACGAAAGGAGTCCAGCAAAAATATCACCCCCGCACATACATGAACGGATCACAATTGATTGGCTGACTGGGCCGAGCGTGACAGTGATGAGTTGTGCATCTCTGTGCCTTGCGCTTGAGCGTTATGAACATTTAAAATTTTAAGCGCGCCTTGAAATTGAAAAGACACGCTGCAAGGCGCTCTGAACAACGGTTTTGCTAGCGAGAGTCGCGTCTGGTGTGATCGGCCCCTTAGGCTATAAAAGTGATAGCTGGTAGCTTAAAATAATGATAGCTTAAAGCAGTAAATCCCACTGTGAAAAGCACGCAACATATTTTTTCGCATATTTTTCTTCTTTGTCCACTGTATCCGCAGCCATGTCCGTGCACTCACACAGGTGAGCACACGGACATTGCTGCGGACACGGTGTGCATTGCATCAAATACAATGCATATGAAGTGCAATGGAAAATCTTAGTTATTAACAACAATATCATCATCTTGCAAGACAACATCATCTTACTTACATGTAGTAGATGGAGAAGCCTGCTCAGGTATGGCAGTTGAATGATGCAGGACCACTTGTTGAGTTGCTATGCCCCTCCCATTTCAACCAGCAGCCACTGCGTTCGTTGAACTCGCGTTGATCCTCGCGATAATCCTCTCCGTGGGTGGTGAGTCCATGGAGTGGCTGCGGCACCATGTAGTTCTTTCGGGCTGAGCCCGACCGGGCCCCATGGGCGAAAGCCAGGCCACCAGACGCTCGCCGACGAGCTCGCCTCCCGGGTCTGGCTCCGGTAGGGTGCCCCGGTTTCCTTTGTCCGGGCGAGGTAGCTAAGCTCATAGTGCTGCTCTCCATAATAGAAACATATTTTTATGGAATAGCTTTTTGTCATGCCAATAGTCTCATAATGCAAACAAACCATCCATCTTATCCTCCCAATTCACACATACCCTGTGTGCAAAATTAAGATGTAATTGAGTAGCAGAACACAAACACTTACCATCCGCTTTCATGCAGGCCAGGAGTTCGTCATTCTCCTGCTGCAGAACGGCTCTGGAAAGTTTTGCCGTAGTGGCTGCCAGCTTCTTCTGCAACAGGAGAATCTGCTTCTGCTGCGCCCTGCCCTTGCACACATGTCGCACGAGGGTCTGCAGGGCCTCGGCACTGACCCTGCCTATGTTTTGTTGTAGATCCTGCCTGGCCACTGCAGGATCCATTGCCGTGTACTGCGATTACAAAAAATACAAAATTTACACATCAATCATAGAACATGAATGTAGACTTTAGATGAGTTAATTTAGAGACAAAACGCATCAAACAAGTGATATATTCAGATGAACACCAACAACACAAATCCACCACACGTAATACTCACAGTCAACAATTCTAGGGCCTGTCTGGTGGCCTCGACGTCTGGGTCATCCATAATTGAAAGCGGCTTGGGCTTGCCATTGTACTATTACAAAGTAGACAAAACACACGGCATTCATTATGATACCTTATCAACACAGATCACATGTCACATCCGGGTATGAACAGCAAAAACTCAAGTGCAGGAGGAGACGACAGGAGTACAGGCAAAATATTACTCAATATCACTACCACCTGTAATAAATACCGTCCCAGTTTTGATAAATACTGACTTTAGGAAATACATATATCCAAGTCTAAATGGCAAGGTGTATTGCAAAACCCAATATATTGCAGTATTGTGCCCCTAGTGGAAAGTTCTCCTCTTTGAGAGAAAGTATAAATTAAAGTTATTCCCTTTTTTATAGAATACAAACAACCATATGAAGCAATATGAAATTTATTTACAAAATAAAAATGGCCTAAGCTTTCATCTTCCGCCACGGCCGCCGCCGCTCCCCCTTCCTCTCCCGTCTGACATTGCACACTCTGGTGTTCTGTGAAAATAAATAGCCATATAACCATCCATCTTACCCTCCCAATTCACACACCCGATGTGCAAAATTGAGATGTTATTGATTAGCAGAACACAAACACTTACCATCCGCTTTCATGCAGGCCAGGAGTTCATCATTCTCCTGCTGCAGAACGGCTCTGGAAAGTTTTGCCGTAGTGGCTGCCAGCTCCTTCTGCAACAGGAAAATCTGCTTCTGCTGCGCCCTGCCCTTGCACACATGTCGCACGAGGGTCTGCAGGGCCTCGGCACTGACCCTGCTTATGTTTTGTTGTAGATCCTGCCTGGCCACTGCAGGATCCATTGCCGTGTACTGCAATTACAAAAAATACAAAATTTACATATCAATCATAGAACATGAATGTAGACTTTAGATGAGTTAATTTAGAGACAAAACGCATCAAACAAGTGATATATTCAGATGAACACCAACAACACAAATCCACCACATGTAATACTCACAGTCAACAATTCCAGGGCCTGCCTGGTGGCCTCGACGTCTGGGTCATCCATCATCGGGAAGCGGCTTGGGCTTGCCATTGTACTATTACAAAGTAGACAAAACACACGGCATTGGAGCGCTAGTGAGCAAGATATGGAGTAAGACGCTAATTTCAGTGCTCCTGCAGAACCGACAACTTTTTCATATAAAAACAGCTACTATTTGAAGAATTACCGAGGGCAACGCAAAGAGGTGAAAGGTTACTTATGCAAGCTACATCATTTTTGAATGGCGGAGAAGCTTGAAAAATACAAATTTAAATCCGGCGGGAGCTCATCGCAGCCTACACGAACCACGAAGCAGATCCCACCAGGTGACCCAGACCAACCCTCTCCCACCCGCAGTGAAAACCAAGGTATGGCCACTGAAAGAATGAAAGCGGACATCTTGTCCTCCCTAAAGGGAGAGCTCTCCAAAAAGAGAGGAACTAAAAAGTGCGCTAGCAGAAGATTTCAATGCTCTCAAGTCCGAGCTACAAGCGGTGCAGTCCAAAATTTCTAAAAAGGCGACTGCTAGCCAAACAGAAGTTGACAATATAAAAGCCGACATACAAGACATAAAGGGCGGCTTGTCAACATGGTCCGACGAAGTGGTCGCTTGCGGCATGCTGACCTCACCCACAACAGTGACGTTTGGAGTGATCAATGGCTGTGATGGTCTGGTAGTAGGCTCTGCAGTGGGTTCTGGTGCTTTTGTCAAGCGTTAGCTGATAACAATATAAATGTATTATATATAGATGTCTTTGCAAAGTTTCAACCAAACAATTAAACTGTGCAAAGTATTATTACCTTCATAACATCTGACCACAAGCAGGTGTCATGTTGAGGTGGCACGGTGCCCTCACAACGCCTGGTTGAGTGGCTCGTGGTAGTGATGGTGTGGAAGAAACCTCAACATGTGGGGGGTCTTGTCGATTTGGCTTTTATGGTCTGTTATTATCAGCAAACGCTTCACAAAGCACCACCTAAGCTCATTCCCAATGTAAATGTATTACATAGCAATCTATATAAACACATCAAACTATACCTCTGGATATATAGACATAATATAAAGACATGCACATAATATAAGGACGGAATGAAATCAAGGATTTAAAAATAAATAAAAATTAAACCTTATGAGCCCCATGCCCCCCCAGAACTCCCTGCTTCCATTGTCAGACAAGAAATTATAACAAAAGTTTAAGTGACATTTCTTACAATATCTCAGGAACCACAACTTGGATTAACTTCATTCAAATTACTAAAACTAGTACAGACCTGTGGGAAGAGATCTATCCGAACAGATAAATAAAAAAATACCGTTAAGTTTATGAAATTAAATAAAACCCATAACCTCAAAAAAAACACTTGTTTTTTTTCGCGCAAAAGTTACTTTTCCCGTTTCTGTTAATAACTGCTCTTAAAAACGGAGTTTAAGAGTAATGAAGACATCTATGTTATTCTACAGGTCCTTGCGAATCCAACAAGGTATGGTAGAAGCTTAGTGGATGTTGTTTACTACTTGAAACGTCCAGATGAAGCCAGGCTGTTGCGTTTTTCCAAAACATCCAGTCTTGCAGCTACAAACTGCTGTAACTCACTTCTTGGTATGGCTGGCGCGTTTTAAACGCGTCACACTTCTTAAGGTGGTATTTCCGCAGATTTTGACTACAGGCTTCACCCAGTCAGAGCATGTTCAGGCATAAAGCTTCTAACTTTTCCATTTTTTAACCCAACGACTCAGTTTTTTCTCTAAAATCGTTTTGAACAGGTCAAGGCTTTGTTTTATGATGAATTTTATTGCAGA
>NW_027176153.1:4356722-4476722 GCF_023055335.1 Clinocottus analis
TCCTTTCACGAGCTACCTCCGCAACACAAAACATCGACGTCTTTGACGTAACGTCAAGACTGAAAACTCTTCCCATTCTTCTGAAAATGTAAATATGTTATGTTTTAGACTAAAATGATGACCAGATCCCACACGTCGCACCTCTAAAAGGGGTGTGAGTTCACCTGTCGTAGGTGCAGGAGGTGCTCGACCGCACAGTGGTGTCGATTTTGTCCGAAATGAGCCAATAGAGGCTCCGCGTTGTAATCAGGCGCACGTGCTTCCTGTTCTTCTTAGCAAGGTAGCCGCAGTCAGCGTTGAAGTCCCCGAGAAGCATCACATTCTACTCTCTCACACACACACACACACACACACACACACACACACACAATAACGTTGGTCGTGAGGCTACAAAATCCTCATTGGCTGCACTTTGAAACTGTGTTATCTCAAAGATAAATTGTGTCACAGTTCTATTAGCCACTCCGAGCTTTTACCTGAGTTTTCCACATGGTCTTCACATCTTCCAAGACGTCATACAGCGCGTCCAGCTCTTTAGTGGTGTTGGTTGGAGTGGTGTGCTGAGGTATGAGGACAAACTCCCTTATGTCTGAAGAGGAAGGGGGATGCAGCAGAAGGTGTTTGTGCGATGACACCGAGCCATTATTCTAGAGGGGAATCCCCAGGGTCTGAACTGACCTGTCCTGGGAGCTTTGAAGCGGACAACAAAAGGCTCTCTGGAGAAGGCGTCGACATCTCCCGGTCGGTCGTCTGGGTACTGATACTGGCCAGTGAGAGTCGCTGTGTCAGTCCTGCACATGTTCACATGTTTCACATTAAAACAGTCCAGCGCGTCCAGTACTTAGGCTGTCTCAACATGTTGGTGAAGAGTTGTGCTCACCGGTAAACAAACACATACTGCTCCTGGTACGAGGAAGACCTGCCCAGTCTCTCACTGGCCACGGCTCGATAGCTGTGTTCAGTGTCGTACCTGAAAGACAGAGAAGTGATGCAACTCTGAACACTGTTGTTTCTGTGTCTCACTGTACGGATGTCACTGTGCAGTCACATCCACTGTGATGTGACTGTGTGTGTGTGTGTGTGTGTGTGTGTGATAATCACCCGTTAAGGCGGCTCAGCAGCCGCGGTAAAGCTTTCCCCTGAGCGTCTCTCACTTCCTGAAGCAAACACACGTCACAGCGAGCGATGATCTGGAACACGGATCAATGAAGAATAAAGAGGTGACATTCACTGTGACGTACAGAAGTGAATGTTGCATTATGGGTATGAGGACACTAGCTATGCTATTGTGTGTGGATAGCATGTAGTGAGCCTACCTAACCCGGGTGGATACGCTGCTGACTCAGCCTTGCTGCCAATGTGCCTGACTTAACATCTCAACATCTGTTTTAGGAATCAGATGGAATATACATTTATATGTTCTCCTTTTTATTGGCACCTATTGTGTTTATAGAATATAACAAATGAGTTATGCTACAGTATATTATGTTATTATATATATATAATAACAGTGAGAAGGTGTAAATATGCTCTATTTTACAGCGTGTATACCCCAGACTTGCCCTGTCACACTGCAACATTTACAAATAGTATTTTTTGTGGTTAGTATTGACAGCCTGTGTGTGCTAAATGATGAAGTCATTTTAACGGGCCTGTCTCTGTCTTACCCTGGTGAGCGTGTGCATGACATGGCTCTTCTGGGACTTGGAGTCCCCAAAGTGTTGGAGGTTGAAGGCACAGATTCGAAAGTCTGGGGCTCCTTGAACGTCACACACACCCACTAGGAAAGTGAGGAAGAGGAGGAGGGAAGAGGACCTCATGGCGCAGAGCTGCAACAGACAGTACACGTGTGTGGTCAGGACATTTACACAGTGGATCACTGAGGATCTTTCTCGTCATATTTATTGAGCATAGAAGTAGCCTGAACTGTGATAAGAGAAGCACACAGACACGTGCAAAAAGATACGAGATGTTTCATTCGTACCACCGTTATGAAAACAGAAACCTGTGTGAAGGGTCAAAGGGCAGCAGAGGCTGCAGCGCTGCTGCGCTCCCTTTAGGTTATTAATAAAACAAACATGGTGTCATGGTCATATCCACAGCGTTCCGCTGTGTGGTATCACAGCTGCCCCAGCACGCACTAAACGTTACACAATCCATACACGTAAAGCTGTTCCTGTCTGAGTGTGAAGACACGGCTGAGCTCCGGCCACTCGGTGAACGCAGTAAACACAGTCACAGGAAACACAGTAAACACAGTCACAGGAAACACAGTAAACACAGTAAACACAGTCACAGTAAACACAGCAACACAGTAAACACAGTGACACAGTAACACAGTGAGACTCTCTCTCTCTCTCTCTGTCTTCGTCTGAAACACACACACACTGTTAACACACAGACGTCTCAGGTTACAGTTCAGATTCAGTAGAGGTTTGTATCCTTCAGGTTTAAGTCAAGCAGCGACTTACCAGCGTCTTACTTCTGGACTTGATTGTTTCTTCCACTTCCTCTTTGCTGCAACTGGAAGTAGCTTCAGGGCCTCTGCGCTTCCTGTGGGAGGGACCTATCTGACTGCAGATACATAGATTATTTGCTGACAGTTTCCTCAGTAAATAAGCCAAAAGATCAGTTGTGTTCAGAAACATGAACATTTGACAGTAAAAACTGTTTAGTTTCAGAACTCTTTCTCCTCTTTGTCCTCAGTGTGAAAACAAGCAGCATGTTTCATGGTTCTTTCTCACCATCACAGACGTGCTCACTTTCCACTGGTCTCACAAGCAAAAGCAGTTGTGACTCTTGTAAGTCGACTGTGGTGGAAAGCGGGACTTACTGCAGATGCTCCGCCTCCTGGAGGAGGTTCAGAAACAGGGTGGAGTCTTCTAGATATTCCCTCTTACTCATATGTTACTCATATGTTACTCATATGTTACTCATATGTTACCTATATGTTACTCATATGTTACTGATATGTTACTCATATGTTATTCATATGTTACTCATATGTTTCTCATGTTACTCATATGTTACCTATATGTTACTCATATGTTACCTATATGTTACTGATATGTTACTCATATGTTATTCATATGTTACTCATATGTTTCTCATGTTACTCATATGTTACCTATATGTTACTCATATGTTACCTATATGTTACTCATATGTTTCTCATGTTACTCATATGTTACCTATATGTTACTCATATGTTACCTATATGTTACTAATATGTTACCTATATGTTACTCATATGTTACCTATATGTTACTCATATGTTACCTATATGTTACTAATATGTTACTCATGTTACTCATATGTTACCTATATGTTACTCATATGTTACCTATATGTTACTCATGTTACTCATATGTTTCTCATGTTACTCATATGTTACCTATATGTTACTCATATGTTACTCATATGTTACCTATATGTTACTCATATGTCACTCATATGTTACCTATATGTTACTCATATGTTACCTATATGTTTCTCGTGTTGCTCATATGTTACTCATATGTTACCTATATGTTTCTCATGTTACTCATATGTTACCTATATGTTACTCATATGTTACCTATATGTTTCTCGTGTTGCTCATATGTTACCTATATGTTACCTATATGTTTCTCATGTTACTCATATGTCACTCATATGTTACCTATATGTTACCTATATGTTTCTCATGTTACTCATATGTTACCTATATGTTACTCATATGTATCTTCTACTGCAGGAAGAACTGAATCAGACAGGATTCATGGTCATATGTCATGTAATGTGTTTACCTGGTTTATGAATCATTATATTGTATAGGTATAATGTTACTTGACTGCTGTCAGTTGTCATTTTAACTCAAACCGATGGGACCTTCCTCCAGCCAGCATCAGTCCTGCTCATCGTCATCATCAGGTCACAGCAACTCCCTTCTTCATCACCATAAGCAGCAGTGTCTTACTTATCTTAATTCAGGATGGAGTCCAATCGCCAAAGACTTTGCACTATTCAAATATATGCATTTGTAATAAATGATTGTTAAACTCTAAAACAAGTCTCTCCTCATTGAAATATCTTTAGGTTGAACTTTAGGGACTATGTCATTGTTTCCCTCATCAACATGTTATCCCCCGTTTCATAGGATACTATATCCTTCCCTGAGAAGGAAGTTTAGATGATTGAAGTTGTTCTTGTTCATTTCATGACCCGTTTTACTAGTTCTTCTTGGAGCTCATGAGGGGCCTGAATGTGGTTCTTGTTCTGTTCATTGTAATCTAATTGAACAAATATCTTCTCAATGGCTGCTTTTCAAAATAATATAAGGTGATGTGAACCAACACAAATGGTTATAAGAACAATCATTTAGGCCCAAATGCCGTCTTCTCGTGTGGTGTGTAGATAAGCCCGTTCTGAATTGTGTCACGTTTTTTTTTTTTAAGGGATCTGTGGCAACTGTTGTACCAAATCATCTCAGCTAGATTCCTGTAGTGACAGATAATTACTGTACTTTGGTTCGGTCTTTGAAAGGATGCATTTTCCCACAATGTTCATGAGCAAAAAATGCCCAACCAGAACACAGCAGATGAAGGTGAAAGGGAAGCTGCCAAATCCGGAAGACATCTTTTACGTTGGAAGCTTCTTGGCTCTGTAACCTCGAGTCGGCAGCAATGACGGCGTCCATCGTCCAGAGGTTCATTGTGTAGTAGTGCATGTTAGCAGCTTAAATACTGCATGTAAATGGTTACTTTTGAAGTCGACTTCCAGTTTGTTAGCATGCTGCAGAGAAGAAACATTACCACTTTCTGGACCGAATCATTTCATCTGTGTGTCCTAGTGGCTGAAATGTGCTTTTTGTATTAACTTACTGTAAACATATGCCTTGAAGGAAAGAACAGTGATCAATAAAGTTTAGACTTAGCAAACATCTTTGGGTTGTGAGTCACTTGTTCACAAAAATAAACCGCTTCGTTGTGTGTCCCCAAAAGTTTAAATCTGCCTACTTGAAGTTACATTTACGTTTCTATTTATAGATCTATAATACCCATTTCCTCCACACAGGGTTGGGACTATAAGGGAGAATCCAGAGGTCAACGTGAGTTTTGAAGGAATAAGACGTCAGGCTTTACTTTGATGTGAGCATATAGTGGAATCTGAAATGTTAACCACAAAGTATTATGAGATAAAGCTTTTGAATTACATGTCTTTAATATGTTAATTTGTTCTAATCTTTTCTAAAAACTGAAATAATTGTAGTGCATAAATGCCTAAAAGCTGACACGTGGCAACACACAGAACACCAGGTACCGGGGCTCTGGACACTTGTCATCCTCAAAAGGTCGGAAGTGGCGGTTGCTGCAGTGAACAGAGCACTTTATGGATTATGATAGTACTGCTATACTGTGGTCTGATGAAGACCATGGTATTGTGTATTTGTTCATCTCACAGTAATGATTCATTACTGCCAGCAGTGGAGATGTCGTCTCCTGTGAGAGCACAACAGCAGTGTTTAATTTGAGAAACAATTCCCTCTCTAAAGTCACACACTCGGTACATAGTGTACACTGTGTGCTACATGGAAGAGTACTTAACTAACCACACTAATGCAGGTCAAGTCCAAATAAAAGACATCACTTTGTAATCAACACTCTTTTATTGGTAGTCTGGTTCGCTCTAGTTGGCGTGCAGAGCCTTCCAGGCCTTCAGAGGGCCTCTGCTGGGGATGTACTTCACCCCGCAGCCGTCCGAGATCAGACGCTTCTCAGCCATCATGTCGTCAAATTCAGAGGCGTTGAACTTTGTGAAGCCGTATTTCTTGGAAATATGGATCTGAGGGGGAGAACAACGACAGAAGTCAGTTTAGACCTGTAAGTTAAATTACAGGACGAGCTTGTGAAAAGGCCACTATAGGGCAGTTGTCTCTGTGGTCCCTTAAAGCACTCAACACCTCCCAGCTGAGGACATACACAAACCACAGAGTCACTGTCTGCAGCCTTTGCACACCAGAAGCACACTTCAGTGAGACTAGTCGGCTTAATAAGCTGCAGAGCTGTGTCATGACACCTTTTGGGATGCATGGTAACACAACTGACAAAAAGACAAATAGAAGCCGGCGGCTTCAGCGTTGAGATGTTGCTGCTTTACCTTCTGGCGTCCAGGGAACTTGAACTTGGCTCTGCGCAGAGCCTCCACCACGTGCTCCTTGTTCTGAGCCTTGGTGCGTACGGACATGATCACCTGACCAATGTGCACCCGGGCCACGGTGCCCAGGGGTTTACCGAAAGCACCGCGCATTCCAGTCTGGAGCCTGAGGATCAAAGCAGATAGGCAACAATAAAATGAATTATCTTAAGATGTTTTGAAAAACGACCTGCTTTGGCTCAAAAACCTTTATCTTCCAATAAGATCAGTCATCAAATCAGCCTAGTGCAACAATTCCTCAACGGTAAATGACTTGGTGATTTAAAAACACATGTTGAAAGCGACCTGGCCTCAGATAATGATGTCAGACTCACCTATCAGCTCCAGCACAGGACAACATTTTGTTGATGCGGATCACGTGGAAGGGATGCAGACGCATGCGGATGTGGAAACCATCCTTACCGCAGGTCTTCACCATGTACTTGTTGGCACAGATACGAGCGGCTTCCAGAGCTACAAGAGGATGGGGAGAAATGACAATCACCTTCTGCTCTTACTGAGACCGTTTGTTAAGAACTAGTCCAGCATTAGTGGATGATCACTTTCTCCTTTTGTGCACCTCCCTCTTTATGTTGAGGGATTATGTTGTTGGTCATTCATAGAGAGGCAATGTAGATATTAGCAAGGACCATCTGTAAGCAGCTCATACAATGTGTAAACTGCTAATGCCAAGAATCTGTTTTAACCAAAAGGCAAAGCGTATAAAACCGTCGTAAAAGTTTTGAAGTGATGCCATCACAGGCACATTGATGGACTAACTATCACATCTAGACAGAGGCACTGGATTATCCAACACCAACTATCTATGGATATCGATAACGTTTTGTCTCTGTGGTCCCTTAAAGCACTCAACACCTCCCAGCTGAGGACATACACAAACCACAGAGTCACTGTCTGCAGCCTTTGCACACCAGAAGCACACTTCAGTGAGACTAGTCGGCTTAATAAGCTGCAGAGTTATCAATTACACACTTTTGCAACATATGATTACTTTGTAATCCAAAAAAAGACTTGTCCCGAATCCTAAAAATACAATTACCCATTTCCTTATTTCAATTTGTCGTTTCCATGCAAACAATTACAGGTGACAAAGTAAATGGGATCACTTTTAGGATGTTTTGATGTTTACTTTGACTTCGGGACAGCAAATGTTTTTTTCCCCAGAACAGTGATATTAAAATCTTCAGCCTGGAGTCTTTCTAACAAGTCAGACTTTAACAGAATTGGCCAAGAAGTCTGCAATCAGTGCAGCTCTAGTTATTTCTTAAAACCTTGACTGGAGCATTTGGACAGACTGCATGACATCACTCTGCAGCCGCAACTAACCGGATTCCCAACTTAATGCCCAAACACTCCCTATTAATATACACAAATGCATCTCCCAGGTTCACCCTCAGACATAGTACATGTGCACACACATTTCAAGTACACAGTCAAAAATGCATTTACACAAACAAAAGTAAACATTTTATAAATACATACCGAAACACATGCAAGTAAATAACTATAATGGATGCATTTATGTGTATAAAAAGAAGTCTACAATGTCAGAGGCTGAAGGGAAAATGAGGTCTGTTTTTTATCATATTGAGACCTTTGTTCACCCACACAGGGGTTTCAAGTAATTACAGATCTGCTCAGGGTGAAATAAGGATGAAACGTGTAACAGGGTTCCCTCTCTTCTACAGGTCATTGGTGCAGGATATTTCCAGTGATGATCTAGCTGTGTGACAGGCGGCGATGTTTCTCTGTGGAAGTCTGATTTACAAGACGAGCAGCCAAAAGCTACAACTCAGATGATGAAATCTCCCTTTCTGCTTACAAATGACCAATATCATAAGACCTACCAGGTTAGCAGACAGCACTGACTTACATTTAATCTAGTAATGCAACTTCCATTATTCACACTTTCAGCTTGTAAAGTTCTACCATCAAACCTGCTTCCTTTACCATGCGCTGTGCTTTGGAGAGATGTTCACAGCGTTTCTACATAGAAGCTCATTGCCCACAATATAAACCCCTCAATCTCACATGTACATTGTGTCATGTCATGGCTCCATACCTTCAGAAGACAGCTGCTCGTACTCATCAGAGACCATGTGGCCACACAGGGGGAACTCATCTACCTTGGCCTTCTTCCTGCCCAAGTCAAAGATCCTGATCTTGGGATCTGCACACAAAGGAAAAAACAGGTCGTAACAGCTTTGAAGTGAGGCCATCACAAGCACATTTGATAGAATAACTTTAACATAACATCTATACCAGTGTGACTTGCATCACACACAAGGGGAGGCAGTGGATTATCCATCACCACCTATCTATGGATATCGATTCCGCTTTGTCTTGACTTCAGTTAAATTACAGGACGAGCTTGTGAAAAGCCTGTGAAAAGGCCACTATGGGGCAGTTGTCTCTGTGGTCCCTTAAAGCACTCAACACCTCCCAGCTGAGGACATACACAAACCACAGAGTCACTGTCTGCAGCCTTTGCACACCAGAAGCACACTTCAGTGAGACTAGTCGGCTTAATAAGCTGCAGGGTTATCAATTACATACTTTTGCAACACGATTACTCTGTAATCAAGATAATGTGTGCTAAATTCAAGGCTCAACCAGGCAGTAGCCCTTTTCGAATCGATAAGAACTGGACTAACGAATTCAGTAAGTGAAGTGCTAAAGCAGGCCTTCACCCATTGTCCCAACAGAAGCACATCTTACCTGGCACTCCCCTGCAGAAGCGAGACTTTGGGTACGGCTTGTTCTTGCAGTAGCGGTAGCTATGGAGACAGTGTTCAATGTTACCATGTATGCATACAAGACAGACTTCAGCTACTTATTAAATCAAATGGTTTGTATCGTTAGTAATACTTTGTAAATTCTGGAAACGTAGTTACATTTTCAGGAATTGCTGAAAACAGCTGGCTACATCCAGCAATAGCAAGGGCCCATTTAAAGATTAATGCACATCTATGCTTAGATGTGTGACGGAGAAACATTAACTATTGACCTGCTTCCGACGAAAACAGACAATCATGTTTGCATTGCAATGTGCTAGTAACTCAAGTTAAATGTCATACAGAGCTCCATTTAAGTGGCTAGGTTTGGGCTCAGGGTGCTCGCGCTAGCATTATGCTAACTGACGTTAGCAAAAGTCGCCGAGAAAAAGATGGCGCCGAGTAGAAGCTGAAATGACTGACATTGTGGATAAAGACGAGCATTAACTACAATAAATGATATGTAACAGACGCGTGATATCCAATCCTACAATGACACAACGCTCCCATTGAGACCACGATGCTAGTCGGAGTGTTAGCACCGTGCACATGGTGCGAGCCGGAGCCGCTGCCATTTTCCTCAAGCGCGACTAAACTGTTCTCAAAACGATGGAGGACACAACTTACCAGCGGGCTGGTCGGCGGCCCATGGTTGCGATCTATAATGAAATACAATATGTGTTATTTACTTGAATCGGGGCGGATATGTCTCGTTTACAACTTTAAATCCGCCTAATTTACGGAGAGCAGAAGAAAACACGCTCCCACCACGTACTCACCTAATGGCGGAAAGAAAGACGAGCTGACTTCCGCTTCCTCTTATGGATAAGCTTGCCTGGGGAAAATATATTTAATATTTATTTACGTAGTCTTTTGGGTTTTGGTCGGTATTTTGGCAATATAAAAGCGTTTGTATAACAAATATGTATAAACAAAATTATCGTTGTAAAACAATTGTCATGCAAAATACAAATTCATCTGAATGCTGGGTGATGTAGTTTTAAAGGACCACACTTTGCGAGACCTGGCGTCTTCCCGACATTCACTTTAAGCTAAAACTTCAACCGTGACTTTTGCTATACATTACAAAATGAAGACCAACTGATTGATTCCTTGTTTGGACAAATAGAAGATAAACAGAATAATACAACACAATTATGAAATATTAGGCCTCAGTTAAACATAAGGGCGTTTTAGGGATTGAAAGAAAAGGGGGGCTGTGGATATCCATCATTTCAGACAGTTCATAGATTGTTCAATCAGAAAGAGTGTGATTATGCACTGTAGTTTTGCTTGCATTTAGTATATGATAACACAAGAAACAGAATTTCAGGGTCGTAGTGAAATTTGACAACATAAATATGAACTTTTCTGAAATAAGAGTGAGAAATAATTTTCCTGCTTGTAGAGGAAAGACAGATTAACTAGCTTTCATATCTGTGTCACTCCCAAATCTTCTTAAAGGGGCTGCACACAATGGGTAGAGAATGGACCTGACAGTGTCAACTTTTGAGTTGTTTACTTTATAAGATTTTGAACAACATTTACATCTATTTAGTTGTCAGTGTAGTTTTTACAAACCAGTGATAGTCTATGCTTGTTTGATCACTATCACTGAGACAAAGATGAACTACTTCAGTGTCAAATATACCATTCAATGGAAAAAAAAAGAAGAAAAAAAATGTCGAGTACATCTTGATTATCGAATGATAAATATTGTATAATGGGCTGAAATGGAAGGCAGCAAACACATTCACTATAATCAAGTTAAACAAGGATTGTAATGTACAGAGACCATCGGACTAGATCCAGGAAGCATTCGAGGCATATACAAAAATACACACAAAAACCAGCTAGCTTAGTGTTAACATAGCCCACTACAGTATTCCCTTTCATTTGCCTCAAGTAAACCTACATTTAAGCAGATAGCCAAATTGAGCTAAACCTCTCAGCTATGAGCTAAATGCCTTGGTGTAGTTTATTATGAGCTAAACTCCTTGGTGTAGTTTACTATGAGCTAATCTCCTTGGTGTAGTTTATTATGAGCTAAACTCCTTGGTGTAGTTTATTATGAGCTAAACTCCTTGCTGTAGTTTACTTTGCAGCCTGTGGAACTCCATAAATGGACGTTTCTGACTTTGTATATCGAGAGACTCTGGAAATATTATTCCAAAAGCCCCAAAAATACACTGCAGTGACAAAGCATGCACACTTTGTGGTTGTTAATACAATAAATGAACACCATGTTCCCTTTAAGTCACCATTTGTCAAACTGGGGCATATTGCAAGAGGAAACGCTGATTTTAAATGTTCACCGTACGTCATTAATAGGTTATGCTTGCGCATGCGCAAATCGCCGATTCTATTATTATTTATAAAAGCACAGATGGAGTTACTAGTAGTACTGTGAGGTATTACTTTGTAGTACTGTGACATACCACGATGTAGTATGTCCATCTGTTTGTCCATGTGAAAAATAATAGTTTAAAAATAATTTAATGACATAATATTTAGGGCTGGGTCAAAGTTGAAAAGATTTAACTGATTAATTGCAGGATTTTTCTGTGATTAATCGCATTATGTGCTAAATTCAATAATGAAGTAAAAACTAGTGTATTGCACGCTTTTATTTTGAGGTAATGTTATCAGAACAATATAATAGCACTATGGAGCAACAAAAAGTTAACAAACATACATATATAGTATATCCATCTGTTTTCTTTTCTTTTCTGCACAGGTACTGTTCAGTAGTACGGGTCCCTTTGAGGTACAAGCCACTGCATTTTTTGTCCATGTTCAGTTTGTTGCTTACCTTTAAGATGTATGTTCAAGACCAGCAATTGATTAACTTTATATAAAAGCAATAAGTAATTTTCATATTTCCCAGTTCAGTTCAGTTTTTCAGAGTATACAGTTATTCTTTCTGTTGCTCAACTGAGAACATAACAGTAAAATAAACGCAGGTCACAAATGTGCCAAAAACATTTGCTTCCAGTGGTGAAGCAAATTTGCATCTCTGCATCTTCGCATTTGCCTGGTTTTTCAAAATGGCCTCTAGATGTCCCTATTGCAACACATATAGATACGAACCCTCCGTGCCCTACTTTGCTAATTCTAAAAACGAACAATGAGCTCATATCAAAACTCTTGATAATGCAGAACAAATGTTGCTCTCTCACTGGGGAATGTGAGGAATCCTGACCTTGTTCAGACGTCCGCTCCGACATCACTCAGCATACCAAGGATTGTGAAACATCATTGGGGCCCCGGGAGGATTATGAGGATTATATGTGTATATCAACGTCATCTTTGAATTTAGCTTGTGAAAGAGGTTGCTGCTCTCACACACTTTTACATCTGGAAAGGGCATGATTAAAGGTACTTCATCTACAAGTCTACAAATGAATAAATGATATGTTTGCGCAAACACAGTCAGTTCACCTAAACCCTGATTAGGAAGTGGCGCTGCCACTCCTTGGTGAGTGGCAGCGCAGATATCTCAGTCACAATAAGCCTCTGGATTATGATTGGGATCCCTTTATGTGAAGGTCACCAGCTTTGCTCCTCCTCCCTATCTTGTCCAGTCCTTCCTTCCTGTCTGAATCCCGTCCAGACTTTTCTGTGTCTGACTAAACCTCACTGAAGGGCAAAGATGACAGTGTGACGATGGAAAAGGAGCAAGGACCAAAAATGGTCCTGCAGCATGGGCCTGTTTCTGGTGACCAATGACACACACACACACACACACACACACACACACACACACACACACACACACACACACACACACACACACACACACACACACACACTGCAAGAAAAATAGCCTTCTACTTTTTCCTGACATGAGCTAAAAGCAGGACTATTCTTCTATCTAAATCCAGGTCTGCAGCACTCACTCGTATAAATGAGTTTGTTTCCTTCTCTAACACACACCAAGAAGGTAGTGATAAATAATGTGTTTGGACATTTTGGAAAATACAATTATCCGCCTCTTTGCCGAAAGTTAAATGAGAGGATCTATACTACTGTTGTGTCTGTAAGCTAAACAGCAAGCTAACTATGAGACTGTTAGCTTAGTTTGGCTTATGGACTTGAAAGAGCTTTGGTTCCTCACAAACACTACACATTGGCAACACAACACTTTGTATTGGCCCCTTATGGTTCTGGATGTTTTGAATTTGAAGCATTCAGTAAACAATGTTTTCGATGATTTACAAGCGGCTTTGGTCCTGCGATTGAGAGCCAGTGCATTAATGAGAAAAAAAAGTACAAAACATTAAGCCTCATGCAGGAACCACTGGTGAACAGATTGGGTCCGGCTGCTACTCCTGTTTCAGGAGAACTTGCCACATCCACCACTTCTCTCATATTTTGAATCGTCTCTAAGGTACAAACACAATGTTCCTGTCATGTGACACTAGACTGCTGTCCAAAGTGTTTAACTAATACATTATTTCATAACTTCTATTATAATATATATCACTATTTGCCGACTGAACTACGCGTCGCGTTGACGCGGACCGCAAGCGCTGTGATTGGTCCGCTAAGAACGTAATTTCCGGCAGTTGCTTTTTTTTTTAGTGATCGTACAGATCACCTCCTCGATCGTCTTCTCTGTCGCCTGCGCTTCAACATTTGCAATATGAGCATTTGCTCTTCAATTTTGATGAGCTCCGACTCTATAACCCCAAAACCTCAAAACCACACCGCCACACCCCCCTGGCGGCATGGCAGTGAATTGCAGAGCGACGCAGAACTTCGAATGCTCAACGGCTGCGTCACGTCGACGTGACGCGGCGTCAACGTGACGCAGAACCATCAACTAGGCTTAAGAGAGGCGTAGGAAGACATGCAGTATGCAGGCTGAAGACCAAAACTTGTGCTTGTGTTTAAACTGGCACGTGTTTTAATAACAGTTGCAAACCGAAGAAGGACGCGTTTGTGGACAATTTGTTTTAAGGGTGCAACACTGACCTAAGGTCAGATTCCTCAACCTGCGCTACTTCTTCACTGGATTTCTGAGTTCCCTGAATGCATTTTAAAATAATGCAGGTTTGCACTGTGTGGGTAGTTAGCCTGCTACTAGCTAACTAACAACGACCTGGGCTTCTTGATAGATACTTACGTGGTGAAAAAAAACGTCAGATATCTCTTTTCTTTTTTGGTGGCATTTTCCTATCGACAAAGCACAAAAGGGTCAACAATATCAATGCTGAGACCAAACAAAATACTAATACGAGGCTCTGTTATTTCCTGGCGCATTTTAGTAGCTTATCATGTCAGACTACTGCCAGCTCAAGATTCACTTAGTGTTTCTGTCTGTCTCCCCACTTCAGCCAATTAAATGACAGTATCTTGTCTGGAAGGCGTGGAAATATATTTTTATTCTTGTGGGTGACGAACGTAGTATAGATAATAATACAAATGAGTTTTCAAATATATTGTGCAAAATATATTTTTTTCGTATTGGTGGTGACAATTGTGTCTTTCCCAAACTTTGGTCGTGACTCGTCTCTGTGGACCCTTCGCAAACCCACGCCCTTGTCTCTTGACAACCTAAATGGAGAAATACAACAAATCATAAACATTGAGCGGCTCCCACTGCCACAACCACACCCTCACACAAACACACACTTGCTCCACTGACCAGTGTGACAGATGAGGGCGTGGTGCCCAACACCCTGTGTGTTACTCTTAAAACGGAAGTGTGTTTGGGAGGTGCATGTTATCTCTGAGTGTGTGTGGGTGGCGCCTGTGTGTGTATTTAATGAAGTTCACATGAGGGCGTCCATGCCACCTAAAAACAGCACGGTTTCGTCCACTAAGCAAAGGACAGAAAATAAAACAAGAGGATGGTGTCTTTAGTGCTACATGAACAGTGAAAGAGAACGCATGGAGAGATTAGTGGGATCATAAAGTACTGCTCACACATTTAATGTCAAGCATAAATGTGTGTTCAGTATGTCTGTATGTGTGTCTCCACATATAGAAATTAAATTGTGATCACCTACAGCAAAGTATTCTTGTTTGGAATTGTGCAACAGACTCCGGCCAGGTTTGGTCTCTGTTTACATTTCAGTCATTTTGTTGAGAGAAACGTCTCAGCTAACAGTCCAGCTTCATAGTTACCAGACAACACACCTCCAACAACATGAGGGCAGCGTGGGCTCCTTTCAACCCAGTTTTTATGAAGTTTCTTTCAATATAGATCCTTTCAATATGGTCTAATACTGAAATAAACTATTCATAGATGGTTGGATGGCTGAATGGATGGTTGGGTGGGTGGATTGATGGATGGATGGATGAATATTATTTGAATAATGTTTCCAAAAAATAAACTATATATTCGCAAAGCGTTTTTAAAGAAGAACCAGTGAGCTTTAGATGGGAGATCTGGGAAGTATTAAGAGACAGATTAACACAGTTTGGGTTTTGGTCTTTCTGTAGGACAATTGGAAACATAGAGAATAATGCCAACCTTATTAATACTGCCATAAGTCCAGGCCTGTCAATCACAGTGTGTGAGCATGTGGACGTTTTAAGATGTTTTGCATTTTTTATGCTGTTTTTTTTTTCCATTCTTCAAAGCAGGAGAAGCACATAATCAGAATTAGCTGCTCATCAAGTCATGAGACAGAATTTAGAGGATGAAGGATGGCACGCGGCTCTCTCTCTCTTTGAGCTGCGGCGTGTCTTGTGCGGCGTGTCTTGTGCGGCGTGTCTTGTGCAACAAGCGGATCTTTTTTGCTGGGTTGGCATCTGACGCACATACTGTTGATAAGGAAGTAAAAAACAGTGGAAAAGAAAAGCAAGTGAGTCTGACTTATTCCTTGTGATTTGTTGTGTTTGTTCTCTGAGTCTCCTGCACACATCACTTCACTGTGGTGACCTGACCTCAGCCATTATCATGGGGGGCCACCAGGTTTACACCAAACTTGAAATATCCATAAAAAGATATCTGGAGGAAACATCTGCCTTGGTATGCTTTCTCATAGATTTAGCAGTGCACAACGTTAATAAGAGATAGATAGGAAGCTTGTCTGAGAACCCAACTATGTTTTCTGAGTTCTGTCGACATGTGTCCACCCCCCACTCAATTTTGCTGCATTCATTTGTTGCCAAAGCAAAGACAGGAGATGGACGGCGAACACAAGATGGTCAAGACAAAGACACAATCACTTACAGTGTCTAGAAAATGTATTATATTGATTATGTATTGTATCTTAAATCAAATAATACTGCAGTACTTCGATCTCCCTCTCTCATGTCTCTGCAAGTCTGTGCGTCAGGCTCAACTGCCTCAGTAATGAGATCATATGATGTCATGCGGTTCAAGCAGGAGCAGCCCTCCAATCAGTCTGGCTGTGTAAGTGTGTGTGTGTGTGTGTGAGAGAGAAAGAAAAGAGAGGGAGGGAGAGAGAGAGAGAGAGAGAGAGAGAGAGAGAGAGAGAGAGAGAGAGAGAGAGAGAGAGAGAGAGAGAGAGAGTATAAATAGAGGTTATGGGTCTCACAGGAAATCAACTAGCTACAATACTAATTATCAATCTATTCACTTCAACAATTCTTGTTTTATTTAAACACGAGAGTAAATTGAAACAAAACAAAAACAGCACAATACTACTTGGTTGTGTTTTATGAAAACGGCATAGTTTGGTTTAAGATTGTTATGTTTGTGATGTTAATAAAGTTGCAAAAATGAATTGAAATGAGTCAATATTGACTTTTAATTTCACCCACAACATGAACAGTGGTGTCCCAGGTGAAAGTCGACCTCCACCCTTCAACAACAACAACGAAACGTAATCCAGGATGTTTCCCTGGAAATGTTACTGACAATGCAGTTTTGTTGAATGAGATCATAATTTCTCAGGTTGAACTCTGAAGTCTAATGTCAGCGTGCTGATATGCTCACGTTGACAATGTCAACACGCTGATTTTAAACATAAAAGTCGCACTAAACACATGCAGCTGGTGGGAATGGGATATTTTGCAAGTTTGGGTTTTGATTTGTAACTTAAATGAGTTACAAATCAAAATATTAGACACACTAGTTATGATCTTGTGAGTTATGGCCAAAGAAAGAAGTTAAAGGTCACCAAAGTTATTAAGAGCATAAAAATGTCTAAACATTATTTGTGGCAACACATCCAACACGAGGCGTAAAACCACACATGGGACTCAGCAGCATGATTCATCCTCCAGGGATCATGAATGACAATTCATAGCCTTGAATCCACTCGTTTTTAGGAAGTTTTTACATAACTTTCTTACATATATTGCGGCATTTAAACGGTAGATTGGATTAGGAACTGGAGTATGCGTCTTTGCACATGCTTGAGATCCCGGCGCCCTCCTCCCTCCCTCCCAGGTCGTGACCTGGAAGTCGAAAGGGACTATAAGTTGTCACTGCCAGGGAGCCTAAAAGTCGGGTTACAATACGATACTACCTTCGGTGGGTGTCCCCGCTAGCTCCCTGCTGTAGCCAGCTAGCGCTGCTGCTAGTTCCCCGTTTGCTCTCCGCTAGCTCCCCAACAACCACCGAAGGCCGCGGGGTTCTCTCCATTATGAAGAGTGAAGAGGTCAAGCGGAGATGGCTGTATCACCACTACATGTAATGAAAACAGCGCCACCTATCGTATCGGATATGACATGCTTTCGGCCAATGATTCGATTTATTCACTGCCATGTATATTAGGATAATAGCAGTTGCCCCGAAAGATAGCATGGTCCGACTGAAGCAAGATTCGAATTGATACCATCATGTAAATGCACCGGGTGATCCATCCAGGAGCAACAATGTTCAAAATAATATATTGTGCATAAGTATACTTTTACATCTACTATTAACTTATCATCATAATTCTCCAAAAAGCAATATTGGGTACGTGGGTCTCTTGGTACCGGGCCACACAGAAAGAATGAATGGAGAAAAAAAAGAAATATGTTTTATTTTGAAAAATGACTGGATATATTCATCTGTGCGTAACCTCAGACTGAACATCTCGACACATGTCAGGAGGTTAAGTCTACGTTTCCCCAAAAATGAAACTTAAGTCTGTTTCAACTCTGCTGGTGTTCTGCATTAAAACCAAGGCGGAGTATCCTGAGATCACCAAAAAAGCACAAAAACCCTGCTTCCATTTCAACATCCTATCTTAGTGCAGCGGGTTGTAAGTTAAGCAGTAGACTGGACATAAAGGTTTAAGTCACAGAGTAGACTGAACGTAACAAACACACGATGAGACCCGGTCCGTGAAGATATTGTCTTACACGTAACCGGTCCGTGGCGCATCAAGGTTTGGGACCATTGGACTAGAGGGCAAATGCCTAATATTGTGATTATCCAGATCTGCTTGGTGTCCACAGTCCCTAATGTTTTCTTTTCTTCTAAAGATGGATTTTAATTTGTAGCGAGTAACGAAGGTTTCAGGGGAAATGTATCAGAGTAAAAGTACCAGTTCTCTTTGCAAAATGTAGTGAAGTACAAAAAAAGTCAACAGAAATATAAATCGTAAGGTAGAGTATAGATATGAAACTGCTTAAGTACAGTAACAAAGTATTTCTACTTTGTTACTATACACCACTGCAAAACACACACACACACACACACACACACACACACATACACACTCTTGCTAATGCATCTTGCTGTAACACGCGCTCAGTTGTCTGGGGTGACATCACTGCTTGTTTCCTTTAACATCTGATTTCAGTGAATTCAGTCCAGATGCAGGTATAGCCGACAGCCGTCACCTAACATGCAGGAGCAGATGACTGACTGCGAAAACACACACACACACACACACACACACACACACACACACAGAAAATGAGTCCCACAGATGTGATGTGTTCATGAGTGTGTACCTGTGGGCTTTCTGCAGCAGTGATGTAATGCTTATAATTCACACAGTGTCCCCTGAGTAAGCAAGAGCAGCCTCTCTCTTTCTCTCACATACACACACACACACACACACACATGCACACACACACACACACACACACACACACACACACAGAGGTAACTGATAAGTCACCAAGCCATTGAGGTCATGATGATGTCATGATGACAGCTTCTGAAACATTACTCTGTTTAATCCCTATGACATCATCATGACCCCGCTGAGAGACGTGTGTGTGTCTGAGTGTGTGTGTGTGTGTGTGTCTGTTTAGTAGTACACCCTATATGCATAAGTGAAATACACAGCGTGTGTATACACACACACTAGACAGACATTCACATTGATAAACAGATGAAAGCAGAGACAGTGATCTGGAAGATGTAGCTCAAGAAAACTAGATTCAGGGGAGGAAGCCAGGGGGGTTGTGGGGGATCAGTCATTCATAGCTGCTCTCTCTCTACATTCCTGCTCCCTTATATGGACAAAACTACTGGAGCCCATCACTCCAACTCTGTACCACACACACACACGCACACACACGCACGCACACACGCACGCACGCACACTAATACCAAGAAGCCACCAAACTACAAACATCTTTTTCAGCCCCAAAGTTAGAAAGCATTCTCGTGCCCTAATCTAATGATTTTAACATCCACCCTGCAACAGAGCAGCCCACCATACAGCGGTGTTCACGCTGAACTCAAGACGAAAACACAGATGTCATCAGTCCATCTATTCGTAACGTTGCAAGCCTCTGTTGGTTTGCTCTTCTCCTCACGAGGCGTGTTTGGACTGTTTGCTGCCACTCTCACTCCAGTTCACTCTCTGTTTCGATGGGGTCAGAGGAGTAGAAGCCCCAGAGAGAGAGGCCCAGAGGGAGGACCAGAGGGAGGACCAGAGAGAGGCCCAGAGAGGCCCAGAGAGGCCCAGAGAGAGACCCAGAGAGGCCCAGAGAGGCCCAGAGAGGCCCAGAGAGGCCCAGAGAGGCCCAGAGAGAGGCCCAGAGAGGCCCAGAGAGGCCCAGAGAGAGGCCCAGAGAGAGGACCAGAGAGACCCAGAGACAGACTCAGAGGGAGACCCAGAGAGGCCCAGAGAGAGACCCAGAGAGGCCCAGAGAGGCCCAGAGAGAGACCCAGAGAGGCCCAGAGAGGCCCAGAGAGAGACCCAGAGAGAGGACCAGAGAGAGACCCAGAGAGAGACCCAGAGAGACCCAGAGAGGCCCAGAGAGACCCAGAGAGGCCCAGAGACAGACTCAGAGGGAGACCCAGAGAGAGGCCCAGAGAGGCCCAGAGAGGCCCAGAGACAGACTCAGAGGGAGACCCAGAGAGACCCAGAGAGAGAACCCAGAGGGAGGCCCGGTGAGGCCCAGAGAGAGTGTGTCCTCTGTGGAAAGAGCCAGAGAAACAGAAGAAGAAACTGGGAAGGGTGTGTACGTGTATGTGTGTGTGTGTGTGTGTGTGTGTGTGTGTGTGTGTGTGTGTGTGTGTGTGTGTGTGCAGGCCGGCTGAAGGAGACAGAAACAGAGTCGACCAGAGGAGGCAAAGACAGAGGAAGAGAGAGCTTGCCTTAAAAGGCTGTGTTTGTAAATGGAGAAGGCAGAGTGTTTAAATTGACTCGTGTATGTGCGTTCCTGGGTTGTTAAATGCCTCCGACCGATATTAACAGAAGGGTGGAGGGGATTAAGAGGCTTTATAGAGCAGAGTAAGGACTGAACTTCAGAGGGGATTCAGTCAGAGAGACCACTCTCCTCGGAGCTGGACTCACATCAGTAATCACTGTGGGATTTTGTGTGTGCGTGCGCGCTTGTGTGTGAGTCTGTGTGTCTTTCCAACATGGCCAGTGGCTACTACCCTTAGATTCCTGTGTTCTGATTCATTCCGCTCAGTCAGGTCTCCTTTTAAAGACTGAGTGTTGTATTGATGCTCAACGCCACTGTCTCATTGCAATATCCACGCACACACTCGCATAGTTACAGAGCAGCTCTTCTACGTTTACTGTAACTCTGTGTGCATGTGTTGATTGCATGAGCACAGACACGTCTCATGCTGCCTCGGACCCCATGTACTCATTACCCAACAGGAACTGCAGATCTGGGAGATGGTCCAGATTTTTTTCTCTTTCTCTTGAGTCGTCAGAGACGCTCTCCTCCAATCGAAGCAGTTGTCTTAATATAGCCCGAGAGGGAGTGAAAGGCTGAACATTGGAGCAGAGCAGCGAAATGTCCTGCAGTCCATCTATCTTCACTCCTCGCCTCATTGTCCAAACTAGACCGAAGTCAAAGTGTTTGTTTAATCTTCACAGTTCACGCGGTGGGGCATGGGCTACGCAGGGACTGACACATCACAACCATCCTTAAACCTCTCTTCTGATAAGAGAACCTTGGAGTTGGATCAGTTGTTCTCAAACCTTTTCTGTCACGCCCCACTTTGGAGGAAGGAAAATGTTCGGGTCCACCACTCCAACAAATTGTAACAAAATGATCCAACTTTTTGTGACTCCTCCATTTGTGCTTTTTCAAGTAATAGAATGAAGGAAGTTAAATCCATTTCAAGTAAACCAGATTGCTCCATCAGACAAAAACGAATAACATGTACAATCACTTTGTTAGAACATTGCAAATAAAGTTCTATCCGCGCCAAAAATATCTAATATTTGGCAAAAAAGAAAATACCTATTGTGGCTGCAAATAACCTGTTTTGGACTAAATATCTTTTCAAAATAATAACAATAACGTTCAACCTGTGCAAAACAGAGTGCAGATGTGTGAGCGTCAGGTTGTATCAGTATTAATGGACGCAGTGAGCTGTTTTGCTCTACAAATCTTTTTATAACTCTGTTGTAGATTTGATACAGCCGCTCTCAATTCTGTTTTCTGTTTTGAGAGATGCAACGGAAGAAAAGACTTCACAGAGATCTCACTGAGGCTTTTAGCAAAACACCAAGAATCAGCAAGTCACGCATGCGCAAGCGCAACCTGTTAACGACGCAACGTAAACACTTCCATGAAAGTACAGGCATTTCTCCATGTATTTATGAATGACGTCATGTCCGTGTACTTTGTACGTTATGTCCGTGTACTTTGTACTTTTGTACAATGTAAAGTTATCATGTTCATGTAGGCGCTCGTCCTGAAACCACAACGTAGCCGGTTCATCCTGTTCTCCATAGTTTTCATGTTGAAGAGATACTGAAGTCCCTGTGCAAAATATTTTTTCAATTGTTATTATTTTTTTAATATATTTTTTAAAAAACGTCCCCCGCGCCCCACCTGTAATACCTCTGCACCCCACTAGAGGGTCACGCTCCACAGTTTGAGAACCACTGGTTTATGAGGACTTCGGCATACCATACACGTCATCGTAATGCTGGTGAGAAGCACAGATAAAACATATCCACCGACACAAACACACACACACACACACACACACACACACACACACACACACACACACACACACACACACACATCTCATTATTCCTGTTGTCCTGGGTGTGTGTGACTCAGCCTGTGGTAGACATCATGCTGCTCAGTGAGTCATTGTGATTGCTCTGCTCGGCCGTGACTTCAAATCCTCATCGTACAGTCACAGTCGATAGCACATATTATTGTGTTGAAGGAGTGTGTGTGCAGGTGAGGCAAGTTTTAAGTGTTGGTTTGTGCTGCGTTGACAATGAGCTCTTGTTCTGGAAGGGTCTGGCTTTGTTTGCCGTGGCGTTGCTTGTGCATAAACGTTTTATGCTTCAGTTGGTCTGAGCTTTGCACGTGTTACTTTGTATCCATTAGTTTCATTTAGGTGCTCATTTCAGTTCTGAGGAGAAAAACTCCAACGGTATTCAAAATGCTTATCTACATTTAAAGCGTGTGTGTGTGTGTGTGTGTGTGTGTGTGTGTGTGTGTGTGTGTGTGTGTGTAAATGTGTATATGTGTGTGTGTGTGTGTGTGTGTGTGTGTGTGTGTGTGTGTGTGTGTGTGTGTCTGGCGCATATCTCCAGAACCGTCCATCCAATTTACAAGTTGATTTAATTTGAACACACAATATTGGTAATAAAGAGTAATTTTCTCATAGATGGCAAATAACTGAACATTCTCCTGATTGCCATGTGTGGAGAATGTTGGTGGATGTGCCGGATTTTGTAAATGTTAGGTCGGTGAAAAAGACAGTCCTTAAGATTTGCCAAGTCCTGATCAAAGATGTCAGCAGTTTGATCGGTTTACGGCTGTTTTCAGCACTTGTTCTCGTGAACGGCCCGAATGGTGCGTCACTTGAAATGTTACCGCCATGAGGACTTGTGGGGCGACATTATCCCCTTTCCTCTGGTAAAGGAAGTCCAGGGAGCTAAGTTAGGAAGCATTGAAGCTCCTTTCCTTTGCTTTCAGAGAATTCAACCAGCACTTTTCATGGCGGTCACTTAGATAGTTACGGTTCATTTCACTCAGTTAGGAACCTTCCTAACCAAAAAGGACTATTCCATCGCAGCCTATATTGGACATGTCTAAATATGGACTACATTCCTTTTAATGAGTACCGTTTTTCCATAACTACTTTGTCACATGGGAGCCACTTTTATGTGCCTTTGGTTGAGCCAGGTGGGGGGCCCGAGGAATGCGAAAGAGGCATGTTTGTTGCATTACCTGCGACTGGGGGTTTAATGTGCTGTTTATGGGTCGTATGTAAGCGCCTCGGGTCTGTGTTTGGGCATGTGTACAATTTGTCAGCAACAGCATGTACGTTTATATTCAGCTCAAAGAGTGTGAATGTGAACGGGAGTCAGAAAGTGAGTGCAGAGGGAACATTTTAAACTCAGTTAAACAATTTACCACTTTAATGCTTTAACTGTCTGTCAGAGAGAAGCTTTGTGAAGAGGCTGTCAGCCGGGCCCGGCTCCCTGGCTCTCTCATGTCTCACCATTGCCCTTTTACGTCCCACTTTGCACATTGTAACAGTCTCGGCCTTTACTCTTTGCCACAAGTTAAACATCGGTCTGCTTTTCTGTTACCTGTCTCTCACCTTTGTGTCACTCTTTCATAGATATCATTTCATTTTAAGTAAAATCAAGGTTCCATTTGAAATCTCCTCCAAATAATATTCAGTTTGCACGGACTAAATAGCGAGATCAAATCACACATCATCAGCTTTTGATTTCTAAAACTGTCAACAATCATATGAAAGTTATAGAAGTATGTTTTTGTCACTGAACCTGCAGGCTGTTCCTCCCATCAGTGTATGTATGGGTGAATAATGACATTAGCGTCATTTACTTCAATAACTAGATTGTGGTTTTTTTTGTTTTTTTTTTACCAAAACGACAATCTATTCCTCAACCTAACTAAGTTGTTTTGTTGCCCAACCCGAATTGAGTTTCCTGTGAAGACTGTTTGAAAAGACAGTAACAAGAATGCAACAAGTAGAAATTGATTAAGTAACTTTGCAGCATGCGAACGGAAACATCCAAAAATGATAGAGAGCGTCAAGCTATCGCCATTCTCTACCTGTCCACTAGTTGCTCTTTGCTCCAGTCACCTGACCTTCCCTTCCCACACGGACTCACCTGTTCACACGTTCCCCCTTCAGTCTCTGTGCTGTGTGGACTTTGGAGGAAAGTCATTTACTTTCCTTTCCTAAGACCAGATAGTAGGTGGTGTAAGTAGCCTTCTTCTTTTCACTGGTTTGTATGGATCAGAGTGTTACATAGTGGTGTGTGTGTGTGTGTGTGTGAGTGTGTGTTTGTGTGTGTGCGTATGTTTGTGAGTATTTACCCCAACAAATAAGCCTCTGGTGATGTAACTTCAACAAGCTGCATACAGATGATGTCACTGACTGCCTGGACGAGTTCACTACCACAACGGCAAACATCTGGCTCTTATTAACACGTGCTGATTCATACACATGCACATAGATAGAACTTTCTTCATCCCCTCTCTCTATCTCGCTCTTGTCTATTTTTCTGCGTCTGCCTTTTGTCTTTGCGCCACGCTGCAGCCTCCTCTCTGACTCAAAGGACCATGCTTGTACATACACATTTAAGGAGGCTGTCGCTCATGGAGCTTATGGGGAGAGAGGTCGTTCTGAGACCACAAGGTTGGATCGGCTGGATCCCTGGTACCCTGCTCCCCGGGCCCCAAAAGGGCAGCCCACTGCTCCTTAATCACTTAGGATGGGTTAAACGCAGGGAATTATTTCCCCAAGGGGATTAAGGAAGGACTATTTTTTCTTTCTAAGGAAACTATAGACATTGCAGAATAAAAGCTCAACAGCTCAACACTTTAGGTTTTCATTCACTGTCTTGCTGAGAGCTAGATGATGAACGCCTTCTTTTCAGTAATGAGACAAGGCCAAAAACATTAAACATGATCATTACACGCAACTGAATATCAACCTGTGAACAGTAATTATAATATTGAATACATAATGATGAACCTGAATTCACTGCTTTGAAATATCTTAATCCAAAAACCACCCAATGTATCTTAATTAAGTTTTTTCAATTTCAAAAGACACATATTTGTACAAATTCAGAAAAATAAAATAAAATTCTTTCCTATGTGGCAAATTGGGACTTCAACATAAATGTTGTAGCGCAAGCAAGGTCATACAATGACAAATTAAAACCCCTTGAAACTTGTAATCTTGTAAATTAAAGTGACCATTTAAAAAAAAAAAAAAACTACATTGAAATGCTCACAATTTAGTTGGTAATTTTCTCAAAGTTTCTCCAAAGGGAATCACATATTATGCAAAATGAACTTTTTCATTACTGACTAATATTCCACGGTTTGTCTAGAGACCCTCAAAATGTTTGAGAAAAGACTCTCTTCTTTCTTTTTCTCCTGCTCGATAAGAAAAGTGTGCAGGTGCATGTGCCATCTTAACACAGCTCCCCCTCCGGCAAGGTGACCAGGTTGTTACTGTATCTCCTCGCCATCACAGACCTGTTACCACATAACAAGGAAAGTGCGCAACTTGCTCTGTTGTTGGCTGCACAAACAAACAGAAAAGTCTTCATGTGATCCCAATCATCTGAGGATGTGTATGAATTACTGCTGTATTCTGTGAGATTTACTATGACGACTTTTGTGTTCAACGATTCCCTTGCTTGACAATGTTGTATAACTTGGATTAATGTTAGCAACCTGGATTAATGTTATGACCTTGAAGCAAACATAAAGGACATTGAGGAAAGCTTTCAGAGGGACCCAGATCCCAGAGTAGGCCAGCTGCTGAGGGACAGGAGGATGGAGTTGAGCTCCTTCCTTCAAGAGAGAGCGAAGGGAGCTCTGGTGACGGCTCAGTTTCTCCAGGTGTAAGACATGGACGGCCCAAGCTTGTTCATTTTCAATTCAGAGAGATCGACGGTACAGAGAAAGCAGATAACCTGTCTAAAGGTCCCAAGAGGCAGAGTAACCACTGACCAGAGGGAGAAGAGGACCCACGCCATGGATTTTACAATGCGCTGTTTAGGGAAGAGCAATGCTGCAAAGAGAGCAGTAAGGAGCTTGTTCAGGGGCTTTCACATCTCAGCCCAGAGGAGAGGTCTGTGTTGGACGGGGAGCTGGCGCTGGAGGAGTTGACGGTTGCCCTGGCCCAGATGGCTTCGGGGAGGACTCCGGGAATCGACGGCCTCTCCACAGTTTCTGTGAAGCAGTTCTTGAACATCATCGATCCTGACTTCCATGGTGTCCTGATGGAATGTTTTAGGACAGGATTGTTTCTTGTTTCCCGCAAACGACCAGTACTCTTTTTGCTGCTCAAGAGGGGCGACTTGGCTCTCCTTTTGAATTGGAGACCAGTGGTCTTGCTTTGCACGGACTACAAGGTGCTCTCCAGAGCTCTGTCCAACTGACTCAGAGGATACTTGGAATTATTTGTAAATAGTTACCAATCATAATGTACACTGGGTAGAACAATCATGGACAATATATGTCTTATTCGTGATGTCATTGATTTGTGCAGATTTCCCAATGTTGACGTTGGCATTGTCTCCCTGGATCAGGAAAAAGTCTTTTACAGGGTGGACCACTCCAATCTGTTTTCTTCACTTAGGGCTTTTGGGTTTGGTGAGGATTTCTTAGCTTGGGTGCGTTTGTTGTACAGTGGTGCCGAATACATGGTGAAAATGGGAGCTGGGCTGAGTCGACCTATCTCTGTACGATGTGAGATAAGGCAGGGTTGTCCTGTTTCAGGGCAACTTTACAGCCTTGCTTTTGAACTGTTGCTACGCAGGTTGAGAAGTCAGCTTAGGGGTGATTACAGTTCATTTCATTTATCTAAAGCGACTTACAATAAATGCATTCAACCGTGAGTACAAACTCAGAACAACAAGAATCAGGAAAGTACAATTTCTTCAGTAAAGTCAAAGTACAAAGTGCTATCAGTAAGAGACATTTAAGTGCTACTAAAGTGCTATAACTGTGCTACCTTGCTTATTCAAGGTGTAGTCAAAAAAGATCTGTTTTTAGTTTGCAATACTTTCCACTGTCATGATGTCAATGGGGAGTAGAGTGGGTGAATTTCGGGAGGTTAAAGACCAGTCGAGCTGCTGCATTCTGGATGAGCTGTAGAGGTTGAATGGCGTTAGCAGGTGGACCTGCCAGGAGGGAGTTGCAGTAGTCAAAACGCGAGATGATTTGTAAGAAATGGTCATACGATAACAAAGGAACTGCATGTTCTTTCAGATAGAAACATACAGATTCCCCTGTCTCTTTGCTATCAGGAGACATGCTGAGTTGGTGTGTAAGATTAAACAGAGACAGTAAGATCAGAAGTCTGAATATAACAGTGAAACCTCCATCAGAAAGAGGACTTGGGGTTCAGTGGAGGATTCTACTCAATGTCGCTAGTAAATGCTTTTATTTCAGTTCTTAACCTCACTGTTTCTAATGTCTGTCGATGCTGCGAGGCTGTGGAGTGTTTCACAGTTTCTATGAATGTGACAGACTCTCTAGTCTTTTTTAACGCTCTGCACTGTTTTTAGAAGGTTTGGGGAGACCTGGTCTCACACCACATTTATTTGAGGGGTCGGCTACCGGAAGGTGAACGTCTCCATGTGGCAGCTCCTGGACCTGATGCTGGGAGAGACCAAGCTGAAGATCTACAGCAGCAGGAAGTGCAGAGTGGAGGGCGGGACGGGAATGGAAGCACTTCCTGTCTTCAGGTCTCTGGTCAAGGCCAGAGTCAGCATGGAGGACTATAACGATGCCATATGTTGTGTGTCTAGATGATTTAACATGTAACGCTCCTTTTGTGTAAGTTATGAAGTGACTGTGTTGACGTGTTATTGTTGGAAGAACAGTGCTTAGTCCTGATATGCTGATTGTTAAATAAAGGTTTTCAAACCACTGGAAGAATTAAGGTGCTCTGCACAGGCCAGTTACTTCAGAACTGTAAAAATCCCAAAGGCATGACGTCATCTATGTTAAAAAAGAGGCAGAGAGAGAGAGAGAGAGAGAGAGAGAGAGAGAGAGAGAGAGAGAGAGAGAGAGAGAGAGAGAGAGAGAGAGAGAGAGAGAGGGAGTCACACGCCCCAGCACCTCTTCTGTTTTACCCGTTTACCAATTAAGGCTCTCAGTGGAGGACAGAGGGAGAGAAAAAGAGAGAGAGAGAGAGAGGAGACAGAGGAAGAGAAAGAGAGCAAGGAGACAGAGGGAGAGAGAGAGGAAGAGAAGAGAGAGAGGAAGAGATAGAGAGCAAGGAGACAGTGGGAGAGAAAGAGAGAGAGAAGAGAGAGAAATAAAGAGGGACCAAGGAGACAGAGGGACAGAAAGAGAGAGAGAGAGAAGACAGAGGGAGAGAAAGAGAGAGAGATAGAGAGATGAGACAAAAGGAGTGAAAGAAAGACCAATGAGATAGAGGGAGAGAAAGAAAGAGGAGACAGAGGGAGAGAAAGAGATGAGAGAGAGAGAGAGAGAGAGAGAGAGAGAGAGAGAGAGAGAGAGAGAGAGAGAGAGCGAGAGAGAGAGAGAGAGCGAGAGAGAGAGAGAGAGAGAGAGAGAGAGAGAGAGAGAGAGAGAGAGGGAGAGAAAGAGAGAGAGATAGAGAGATGAGACAAAGGGAGTGAAAGAGAGAGACCAATGAGATAGAGGGAGAGAAAGAGAGAGGAGACAGAGGAAGAGAAAGAGAGTGAACAGCTGAGAGATAGTTTCTGCTTCCCGCCTCTCTTTGACGCCATCTCCCCCCACCGGGCCTGCGCGTGGAGGGGTTGAAGGAGGGGGGAGGAGGTCCGGGTATTGGGTGCAGCAGCAGCAGCAGCAGCAGCAGCAGCAACAGCAACAGCACACACCCACCGGCCACACACCAGCCAGCCTCCGTGACAAGAGGACCGGGCTGCTGCTGCGCGCACTGACTGAGCGGACTGGAGAGACACGCGCACTGACTGAGCGGACTGGAGAGACACGCGCACTGACTGAGGGGACCGAAAGACACGCGCACTGACTGAGGGGACCGAAAGACACGCGCACTTGGAGAGCCAGACTCCGGACTCATGTAAGTGTAGTCCCGCTGCGGACTTGCTGCTGTCTGTCATGTATATGTTGTTATACACCACGAACTGTTCACATCTGGCTCCTTTAAATGAGCCGCCACCACAGTTACCAGCGGACTGTTTGAGCGCGCGGTGCTCGGTCACATCAGAGGATGTAAAGCGCCGCGACCTCATCATCCATCAAACTTCAAAGCCACAGCTTGAAGTTTGTTATGGGCTGTCACGCACGAGCCCGCAGCTCCGCGCGCACGGCACTGCAGCATCTCTCCGGTGTTAGGGTCTCCGGACCAAATAAGGCAATACACTGACCGCACTGGAGCTTTTACCAGGGGGTTGGAAGGAGCCGTGGCCGCGTACGCCCCCCGCTGGCTGGGTTGAACATGTCACTGCGGGTCGTTTACCAGAGCACTTGCATGTATAAATGTATATAGCTTTTTGCACCTTCTGCTTTATGACATATAAGGTTTGTGATCATCAAATCATAAACAAACACACATTTAAAATAAGATAACATGTTGTAATTTCTAAAGAAGGAATTATGTTTAAAGATGATTTACTGTATGTATATATATATATGCATATATATATATATATATATATATATATATATATATATATATATATATATATATATATGTATATACATATATATACATACATATATATATGCATATATATGCATATATGTATATACATATATATACATACATATATATATATGCATATATATGCATATATATGTATATATATATATATATATATACAGACATATATACATGTATATATATATATGTATATATATACATATATATATATATATATATATATATATATAATATTTATAAAGCACTTTTCATAACAAGTCGCAAAGTGCTTTACATTCATAAAAAAAAGTGCGAGAACCCAGAAAATAATAGCAAAGGTGCAGGAAATATCTTGTCATAAAGAAACCAGGGATACAGCTATTAATTATATATTGCCAAATACCCTTTTTACATTGTTGCTTTATCTGGGTGGGGTGTGGGGTGGGATACCTTTTGGATTGATAGAGTAATTTACAGACAGTAGTCAGAGGTGTGGACACACCTTCTCATTCAATGTGTCCACACTTTTGACTGGTACTGTCAAGAGATGGTGAAATATTCCCCTCCCAGAAGAACATTCGGTAGTGTTAAGAGCAACTTCCAGAATCTGCGGCCTATAATCTGAGCCGATCATTGCACATAAACATAACTGTCCTGTCTCGTCTTTACCTATATTTTTTTACCTTGTTCACAGCTCTCATCTATTTTTGTGTTAGCACAGTTATTTTCCCAGACAGACATACCTCCATCATTATCTGTCCCCCAATGTCACTCCTCTCTTTTTTGTTTACCTTAAAGAGGCTGAAAGATTGAAAGATGCCTCTTTTATTCTCAAAGAGAAGTTGTTTCCAACCTTTTCTGGAATAGTTTCATCCTGTTGGGTCACAACATTCTGTTACACCTTTCTTCTAAAACCCGGGTGAGAAAAATGTGTTTGAAGACTGTAGATTTTAAATGTTTGCTGACTCGCCAAAAGTTTGGGAGACATTTCAATGACATATTACAGCTTCTTGGCTTCAGAACACCTTTTTAATAAAGATGGGTTGAGAGCCATGACGAGAAAATGAAGAGCGTGTGAGATGGTGACACATAGTCAAACCTGTCCTTATTTGACACTTCTTGTCCTACTTTCACCCAGCAAGTGCCACCGAAAGACACACAGACACACACCGCATACCCAGACACACCAGACCCACACACAGTCTATGAAAGGAGAAGCCATGCCTATGCTGTAACCTGTGCATCTGACTTCTCTCACTGTGTGTGTTTGTCTTGTGGTTAGTGGCACTTTGTGCAGCGTTCATCTAACTTCCTCTGCTCAGCTCTGCTTGTGGCTGATCGGGTGTGGTGAGTGATGATAAGAAGCTGTTGGAATTGCAGGCCAGTACTGTAATAATGGTCGTAACATTGCAGGTTGGTACTGTATTAAAAGTAGTATCTTTGCATGCCGGTTGTTTTTTAAGAGTAGTATCTCACTGTATTGGCTCTTTAAAATCAGCACCTTATTTTTCAGGCTGTACATGTCCAATCGATTACAATCGCTGGTACATGACTCAGTGTGTGTCACACTGAATTATAGTGCAACTTTAAAGGAAGCTTGTATTAAGATACATTGTGATGCGTTCACGCCCCATTCTGGGTAAATTATTGTTGGACGAAAGCAAAATAGAATAACGGTTTTATGTGTTCAAATGTAATCTTGCGAAATGTAGTTTTTGGCGAGACACTTGAATCAAGTTATGAAAGTTGTTTGAAGGAAATTGTTTTACAGTAATACAAAAAGATAAAGGAGATGGCATTATGACCTGGCACACTTACTTTGTATTAAACAGACTTGTGTTGGATCAGTTCTCGGTGTCGGAGAATGTATTGCAAAAGAAAACATGGTATTGGAACATCTCTATTGATTACAACAAATCAATCAGGTAATTCCATGTATTGTAGTAAAAATTGCAATATTTCCCTCTGAAATGTAGTAGAGTACAATTGTAAAGAAGTGTAAGTAATGTACGGCAACATGTTACCTCTATATACTTGAGGAAAACTTAATTAAATGTATTTCCTTGTGTGTATATACAAGGTCTGGAATAGAATAGAAGTGAGGACAATGCACCATGTGCCTTCACCACTGTGAAATCAAACAGCCTTATTGGTCAATGTAAAGCTCCTCTGAATAGCAGAAAATGTAAACATCTACACATTAGCCGAATATTTGATGAACACACATTAAAACATGGATTGTTCGCAAATAAAACAAAAAAGGATTGAATTGTTGCCCAGAATGAGACCAGATTACAAACAAAGGGGTGATGACAAATAACAAAACAAGTGAATACATTTAGAAAAGCAAGGGGGGCAACTGCCAATAAGACAGGCGCAATTTCCAAAACAGTGAGGAAAGAAAAAGAAGCAGTGGAGCCGATTCAAAGACATAGTACCATCAACACTCACTAGAGGGCGCCGGGTGACAAGACAGAGGTCAGTTTGCGCTTCAGAGCTTGATACACTTTCATGTGCTAAGCTAGCTCTGTATGACCCCGCCCCCGTGTTTTGTACCGTTTATTTGGCAAATTCCATCGAAACAATTGTCCGCTCCGCAGTGACTCTCTCCAGTTTTCTCTCACCAGTTTTCACTCACCAGTTTTCTCTCACCAGTTTTCTCTCACCAGTTTTCTCTCACCAGTTTTCTCTCTCACTCCAGGCAATACTTTGTTGTGCTTTCTGAAGTTCAGTTCAAATCAAACTCATGGATGATCCCTTACAAGATTTCTGTTGGAAGTCTTTTTACTTCTTCAGTCTTTTGTTCCTCACTTCATCGTTCCAATCAATCCTGCTGCTTACTTTTTTTTTGTTTTAACTCGGGCCAAAGCCTGTAAAGTGTTACACGTGTTCAATTCAATTTAGTTAATTTTGTATAGCTCAAAATCACAAATACAAGATTCGCCTCATAGGGTTTTACAATCTGTACACACAACATAACAGGAACAACTCCCCGAATAAAGATAGTAAAACCCCTTTAACAGGGAAAAAAGGGAAGAAACCTCAGGGAGAGCAACAGAGGAAAATCCTCTCCCCGGATGCGGTAGATGTCATGTGACCAGAATAAGCAACGTAACAGAGTCACATCACATTACGTGAATATGACAGAAATTATCCATACAACGAGAAGTAGGCATGGACCACGATCCAAATAGCCACAGTCCAGGTCACTATACAGGTCGGTACTGGGACCTCTGCACAGAAGAGGCTGACACACTGTGACATGACTCGAACACAAGGCAGACATTTCGACTGCCTCCTCTGGCAGGAGACGCACAGATGAGCACACCGTCAATGCTCGCAGACACAAACTGTGTGGCCTTATTGGGGAGTCGCTAGTGCTCGCATCCCTCTGGATCTCACAGAAAAGTATTCCTTTGCTCCCGGGGACTCATCAACAATGAGCTCATATACTCACAGGGAGCCTCTGTACGTCGACAGGGTCACCTGTCAAGCCCTTCTCCTCCAATAGCACAGCGTTACTGTCATAAAAGATGGGAGGAAGGAGGATGAGGAGGCTTTTCCCTGAAGCTTCCTATAGAAGAAACTCACATAGGACACATGTGTTTGAGTTAGAGTTGAAAGTCAGCATGATGTTGTGTCTCAGCAACACACCAGTCCAGTGTTAACGTGAGCCAAACTGTGTCGACATTATGAAGCTCTAGCAAAGTCATTTAGAAACATTAATACATCAGACCACGCCCACGTAGGAGACAAGTAGAGCAGCTGTAATGCGTCCCTGTTTATTATGGAGCGTCTGAGAAGACCAATCCCAGTATCTGCTCTGTAGGCTCACTCTGCTTTGGACTGAGGCAAGTACCCACACATTGGCTGGTTCAGTAGTGAGCAGGGCCGACCTTCATTCACTATTTGTAGTTTAGGGATTGCTAAATGACGCAGTTTTTGACAAAAACAGCTTAGTATTATTTCGACAATTACCTGAAAGACTTTCCAATCAGCGCATGGATTATCTTTGCTCTTCTCATTTCTCAAATTCATTTATCACGTGACCCTAATCGTCTTTCATAGTTTCCACAGTCTGGTAGACAAAAACCAAAAAAAAGCCTTTCAACGCTGTCAATATGACGTCATGTGTGACCAGCAGGTTAAAACACAAGATGCCCATGTAAAGTTGGATGCGTCAGACCTCTGTGCGTGTTTTGTGCCGCTGTACTTTCTTACATCTTGGAGCTTTTAGCTCCACTGGGTCGCGGCCTGCTCATCGGGAGCGCGCACATGAAGCGGCGTCGTCTCGATGGAGCCCGTGTACCACGTGATATGTATCACGTGCGGCTGCATCCGTCCAGAAAGACTCCCTTTTCTGCTTTCTGGTGCCATAACCGCCTACTTTTCTTTGCTAAATGTCTATCTCCGGGCTATAAGTCAGTCTCACCCAGTCCACTCCTCTCTTTCCTCTTCCCTTCCCTCTCAGACGCAGACGAGCGGCGCAGAGAAGGAGGGAGCGGCCACGCGCAGCCAGAGACTCCACCCAGAGAGACCGCCAGCGAACCAACAGGCAGCCGAGACCATAAAGATGAGTGCTGCACACCCCCGGCTCCACCAGAGCGCCGCGCCCGCTCCCAACGCTCTCTCCACGGACAAGGACGCAGAAATGCCCGCCACGGAGAAGGACCTGGCCGAGGACGCGCCGTGGAAGAAGATCCAGCAGAACACGTTCACGCGCTGGTGCAACGAGCACCTGAAGTGCGTCAACAAGAGGCTCGGCAACCTGCAGACGGACCTGAGCGATGGGTTGCGGCTCATCGGGCTCCTGGAGGTCCTGTCCCAGAAGAAGATGTTCAGAAAGTACAACCAGAGGCCCACCTTCCGCCAGATGCAGCTGGAGAACGTGTCGGTGGCCCTGGAGTTCCTGGACAAGGAGAACATTAAGCTGGTGTCCATAGGTGAGTCGGAGGGTAATGAATGAGAGGCTGCGTGCAGGTCCTCTCTGTGTGTATGCGTACCTGGTCACAATGAACTGGAGTGGTGCTGGAGGAGAACGGAGAGGAATGTTGGAGAAAGTTCAGCAAGTTGGTGCCCAGTAAGAAATCTGTAAAAACAACCAGACTGCTTGTAAAGAAAGAGCTGGGTCTCTGTGGACCGTGTTAAATAAGGGGCTGGGGACGTTACTCAGTGCGTTTTCAGGCGTTTCCCTGGAGTCCAGGGGCGTAGGGCTTTTGTCTCCGGCTGGCCACAGGCGAGGTGGCTCGTTTTTGGGAGGAGGGGGTCCGACTGCAGAGGGGCCGGCTCTCTGAGTCCCCCTGCCAGCTGGGATCAACCCTGTGGGCCAGGACATAACTCAGGACAGTAGAGCTGATCCTGCACACACACACACACAGCCACACACACAGGGCTATTGTCTGGACCCATGCCGTGCAGTGGGCAGTGTGTGTGTGTCTCACAGCATCATAGAGGGTTTCATGAGCTTTTCCAGCGTGTAGCCTCGTCCCTGCTCTCAACTCCTGCAAGTAAAGTTGTGTGTTTTGTGTTGCTGCTGAACTGTAACACGCAGCCTTCGTGTGTTCCCCGTACAGAATAGATTGCTCGCCGCAGTGAACGGGTGACGCTTAACAGGGTGCTGGATGGATTTGCTCCCAAATCAATCCAATTAATTTGATTTGATCATAGTTGAGATTGCATGATCCTGTTATTTCCAACCCGATTCCGATGCGTGAACTTGTGTGTCGGTGGATACAGAGTACGGATCCGATACCAGAGCGTTGAAAACACATCGCCGTTTTACTGGAGGGATTTTACCGGCGTGAAATGTTGCCAAGTTAGTGATCATTTCCTTTGCTCCGGCGAACGTCACGCTCTCCGCCAGCAGCTGTCGGACGGGCATTGTGCGTCAGGCACATGCAGCTCTCAGCGGGGACGAGGGAGAGGCGGCTCACTCGTTAGCCTCTTCCATCATAGAGTTCAGGAGTGCCGATTGTTTGGTTTTTTCAAAGCCGATGATGGAGGTGACTAGTGAGCTATCGCTCTTCTTTCTCATCTCTGCTGACTGCACATGCTCAGTAGCATACAGGCAGGAATCGCTACTGTTGTTCCTGAGTCGGTTGATGAATGATAGACTCGCGGTACCCGATCCAGTAAGTTAGACTTGATAGGAGGCCTTTCCGATCCTGGAGCAGGTCTACATAAAAGTGACCGAGCCGATCAGATGTTTCACCCTGTCCACACCTGGCGTAAAGGCAAGCTCTCTGAGACGACACCTTTATCAACAGAGAGTCTGTGGTTGGGAGCAAAGGAAGAGGTTTGCGGCCGAGCCAGTGTGAGTCAGACATGAGTGAGTCCCTGTCATCTCCGCTGGGGGAATGTCTGGCTCACTCAGCCGACAGGTGAGTCGACAGCACTGCTGTTGCGTCATGTCAAATACGACAGCGCTTCAAACCTCATCCTAGCGGACAGGGAGCGGTGGAGCTGCTGGGGACGGATCGCCTCACGGCTGGAGGTTGGGAGGGTAGTATTCAGGGCTTTGCATTGGCCCCAATGAGCCGTCTGTCTGTGCCTCCAGCTGACTCACCCGCATCCCAACTGCTCCTGTTGAGTCATTTCATCTGAAGATGAGAAAGCAACCCGCTCTCCTCTTTTACTTCCTCATTTCATTGCAGAAAGTGGGCACACCCAGCCAGCAACCCTTACCACAAATTACCAAACGGCTCAGCATTGATGCACGGGAGCCTTCCCTCTTTCCTCGGTCTGAAGCTCTCGCTGTCTCTCTGTTTGACTTCACCAGTTTGCTTTCAACTTTTCTGCCCGTTGTGGAGCTTAATGTCCACCCTTTTTTTGCCTTTGCTTGATACACAACAGTACCCCGTTTTACACTATCATCATGAGTTACTTTAGTTGTGGAGTGTGGCAGTGGACTGGGGATGCAAACAACAATCATGAAGAAATATTGGTCATGTCTGGAAAGATAGAAATATTCCCAGAGCTTGAGGTGACTTCAGACCCAACATTTACAATTATATAGAACAGATATGACAAGCCAGAACCAGCAAATGTTGGGTATTTGTGTTTGATAATAACAGACTGAAGATATAAAGCTGGCTGCAGCAGCTGGTTAACTTAGCATGAAGGCAAGAGAAGGAAGGGCTCTGCTCTAAAGACAAATAAACCTCCAAACAGGAACTCTGAAGCTCACTAATTACCTTCTTGTATCTTGTTTGCTGAATCCAAGTAGACATCCAAGTTTTGGTGTCTTGGGAAGTTGTGTGCCAGTTGTTGTAAGCTACTCCACCCGACCAAGGAATAGTCCACATACCCCCAGGAAAACAACCACTTGTATTTTTTACACTTCAGTTTTTGAACAGATTGATCAAAGTAGATATATTGTGCTACTTGATGAGCTTTAGAGATGTTGACAGGTGGATTTTGTCCTTGGAGAGATTCAGGATAGATGTTTCCCCGTTTCTTGTCTTCATGCTAAGCTAAGCTAATGCACAGACTTGACAGGGGTATCGTCCTCCTGATCGAACTCTCAGAAAGAAAGCGAATAGACAAGTTTCCCAAAGTCACAAACTATTTTAGATGATGAATTGAAGATTGTGGATTAGTTTTCTATTGATAGACTTCGATTAACAAACTGCCCTAAACTGGACTGCTAAACTGCTGTAACAGGAGTGATACTTAACCATACACTTGCCAAACTCTTGTTTATCATAATATGTGGTCTGCTCATAGACTGCATACAAGAAGTTATCAAAAGTCCCCGTAACGTCCCCCACTGGTTTGTGGACGTAGTTTTGGAGCCTCATGTTTGCCATGTGGGCTGTCACCAGCTTGTTTTTTTGCAACCAGAAGTGACACAAGAGGGTGTAACTTAGTGCAACCGAACCCTGAGTAAGACATATTTAGGAGACGAAAATGTTATACTCAACCTTCATGAACTGAAAACACACTGTGCAAGTGTTATTTATGCATAGAAGTTATAAGAGAAGAACATGGACGACTCCCAGACCGGCAACGCTGTGGAAGCGACTTGTCAATCACAAGGTAGCCCCGCCCTAAAGCAGTTGAAGAATTGAAGAAGACTCGAAACTAGAGATTGAGGCCATGAACTCATTTTTACAAAGTTTACTGAGGGAATACATTATGAGTAAAGTCAGACTTCTATACAACCAGAGGAGTCGCCCCCTGATGGTCAGGAGAGACCACAAATTTAATACATGAAGCATAGACTTTAGCTTGGACTGTCTGCTGCACCAGCGTCATCACAGGTACCTCACGTGGACCAGTAGCACCACTGAGGTGAGGGTTGTTATTACGTGAAATGGATCCATAGTGGTTGTCATGGTGGATCTTTCAGCAGGCTGAGAAGCTGGAAAAACCTCAACAGTCACCTAACAACAAATACAAACATAATAACATAACAGGACAAAGGACGTAGCGCAATGTGGGGACCTCGTTCTCTCGCTGCTTGCAGTTTGGACAAAGCCCACATGATCTGGCACCGGCAGCACACACATGATTACTGATAAGTCCAGGGCACAACTCACTTGTAGCCAGGAGCGTGGTTGAAGAGTGGCAGGGCTGCCATCTACTGTAGTGGAGATGGAAGAGACACGGATCACTGATCAGCGCTGGTCAAAACAGGCTGAGGCTCTCCATCATGTCTGATAATGTCACTCTAAACTCCGCATGTGCTTCACATATGTCTGCATATTCAATTAGTTGGGATTATGAGGAGGTTTATCTTTAAATCAGTAGTTCCGTGAGGACGCATCTCTTGTGCATGTCAGCTTGTGTTCATATTGCACTGTGCTCATCACACCCATGCATCGGCATATTCTCTTTGATGTACAACGGAGCTTTCACACACACTACCTATGTACTATGTTATATTAATAATATTCATTTGTTTATTCTTTTTCTTGTCAGCAGCCCGCCCAGTTTTTAAATCCCTTCACTAAACAACTCTTTATCGGTACCTGACTGAGCTTGTGTGGAGTTTGTTGGGCAACATTAAAAACAGCAGCGGTAGTGCCAAACTTTTCCCCGTCACAACTGAAGATGGTAAATAAACGGAGCTGTGGTGTAACTCTGTACCTGGCGGCGCTTAGCCTGGGAGCAGAGACATGCAGGTTGAGACAGACCCGTCTGTGGCAACGACGAAGCTGTCTCCTCCTGTTATATTCCTGAAAGAACGAGATAAACAAGCTCACAGAAGACGTTATCCTTCTGCTCGAACCCTAACCCTCATCTAAGGCAGTGTAACGTGATACTGTAACTTCACAGAGATAAGATGATATTATCTTACCCTTTCAACTGAAAACATGGAAAGCAGTAACACGCATCCTTCACAATATCCATTTTAACACAGTAGTAAGTGGTTTTGAAGCTGTCGTGTCTTAACTTGCAGTCTTTCTGCCGGCCTGCAGGGGGCGACTCCTCTGCTCGGGAAAAGAAGTCTGTCCTCAACTTTACTGTTTTAGCTCTCTCAATGCTCTTATCGGTCTTATCTAAGCTATTTTTCTCAAAAGTTGGAGAACAAAACCGAGTTAAAAGGAGAGTGACTGACTATTGGACTTCCATTCATCAGGTCGCTAGGAACACAACTCCAAATGAGTGCTAATGTTGCTACGCCTCTGCTGGACGTGTAAATAAGCCACTGTTGGCGAACAAGTTTGCCATAGAAGTTTGAGGACAACAACGTGTTTACAGCCGGTTTGTAGGTTTAAACTAAAGGCACCTTAGGAGCTAACATTAGCAGAGTATGTTAGCGAACCAATAACTAGCGTTAGCACGCTAGCTTCTTTTATAACCGTGAAGAAAAACCTACCCGGCTTTACAGAGACAGTGTTGTTCGTTCATTTCATTGTCTTCTGTCTCAATCACCAGGCGACGTGCTCGTTCACGTACACACTGGGATCTTCTTTTAATCTCATTTCGTTGCTGAATCAGCTTTTTACATCGTGATATAGCCTTCAAACATATTCATTTCGTCATATTCATGTAATGTGCTGAAACTCTGTCACGTTGCTCATTCTGGTCACGTGACATCTATTGCTGCTGTCCATCCCGGGAGAGGGATCCTCCTCTGTTGCGAAAGGGTTTTTACTATCTCTATTTGGGGAGTTGTTCCTGATCCAATGTGCGGATGTCCATGTGTACAGATTGTAAAGCCTTCTGAGGATCATTTGTGATTCTGGGCTATACAAAATCAACTGAATTGAATGAAACATTGGAGAACTTACTGACTACTTCTCTATGAAATCACTATGCCACAACAATAGATATGATTTGTGATGGAAAGGACGTTTATTGACAGTGTGGACTTCATAGTGACGTAGCTCTGACAGCTTGACAAAGCAGGGGGGCGGGGCTTAGCCAAAGGTCCATTACAGCAAGAACGCTAAAGAAACCCCCGAGACGTCAGTCGTGATCAGGTAATGACTGCAACAGGGGAAATCTGGGGAAAAACCGTCTGCATACTGAGAGCCTGCTTGTGTTCGGGATGTCAAACAACATCAAATGAAATCTCACACAGAAAGGAGATGAAAGGGTGGGGCAAAGGGCGGAGAGGAACGTTTGAGGGAGATAACGGAGAGTTTGGAGAGTCGGGTCCAAATGGATCATTTCCTGCCCACTCATTAACATTAGCATAACTTCCTGTCTGCACAGGCAAAAGAGGACTGCTCAAGTGGATACTGAGGATTAGCAGAGTGTGCTTTCCCATTCAGTCCAGTGGTATTCAGGCTATTGCATTACATCAGAGTTGGAAACATGCCCCAGTACCCCATGCCTCATGTTCAGACTGAACAAGCACACATAAAGCAACATAGTATTTCACTCACTCACAGATATTGCAATAAGTTATATATTTCCAAAAAATTGGCAACTTGCATATGAACTGCAATGACTCATCACATCCTGTAAAGTAAAAACATTCTTCTTTTTTTTTGGACCAAATCAAACTAAAACAACTGCACAGGATGATGGCAGCTGTCTGCGCTCTGTGTTCTGTCAATTACAAGGTTTTACCTCCAAACACTCTCACGCTGGGATCTACTTTTCCAGGCCCAAATCATTTTTGCCAGGCCGAGAACTACCAATTACTCCGAAACCCCAACTCTGCTCTTCTGGTTCATCGCAGTTCTCTCAGAGGTTTCCAGGAAACGACCGCCTGGTATTTGTTAAACCCCCCCCCCACTTAGTTTGTTCGTTGTTTTATGTGATGCCCGTGTCCTCCTCTCACCTCCTCGGCCTCTCTCTTCGTCTGTCCCTATACTCGCTGCTCCCACTTTGTTCATGATTTTCATTTTTCTCTCTTGCCTATCCCTTCAACATTTTTCTAATTTTCCGTCCATCCTCAGCGGGTGCTGTTGTCAGTGTGGGCTTTTTAAAAATGTCCCACACAGCACTTTTCCTTACCATTTTTTTATTTTTTTATTTAGTATTTTCTCCTCTTCTTTCTGGGCCCTCCCCTGTGCTGTCCTCCCTCCCTCTGTAACCAGAGCCCGGGGAATGGGAGGGCTGCCAGGATCCAGTTTGCTTCTGCCCTTTTAAGGCTAAAAAACCAGGAGGAACTTTTTCCAGCGGAGGGAGTGGAGAGAAGGGAGGGAGGAGGACTGGAAGGAGTAGAAAGGAAAAGGAGGAAGTGTAGTACCTCCAGTGTGGCTTGTTGCATGGACTTCGAGGAGGGAAAGAAGAAGTGTGTGTGTGTGTGTGTGTGTGTGTGTGTGTGTTCCTCAGAGAGACTGTCAGACCAGGGTTTGGTCACTTCAACCTCTCTCTTTTCCAGACGTGTGCACACATTTAGTCTTAATGTCTAAGGAGTCTGCCCAAAGTAACTACGACGTGATGGTCCCACTCACTCTGCGCTGCACATGACACACAATGTTGAGAGTATAATGTCTTATGGACAATGCTCATGTTTATAGGGGAGTCTTATGGACAATGCTCATGTTTGAGCATGTGTTGGTGGATATAGTGTATAAATATGAGGACATCATGAGCGATAGACAGGGGGAGGACAGTCCTCGGGTCCGCGTAGACCTGCTGTGCTGTTCGGTCCTTTACAACATCCCAGGACTAATGTGCACCAGATGTGGCAATGCAGCCCGAATATTGTGCAGAACTGTTCCTCTCTGAGCGTTCTCCTCCCTCTCCCTCACTGAGATGCTGGGATTAGGTCAGGCTGTGGGTCAGGGGTTGCGATGATGTCATAGCGATGCCACATGAGGGAGAGGGAGGGAGGGGTGGGGGGTCTGCAGCTACGAGCCACATAGATGAGTCATGGGAGTTTTCGGGGGCAGATGGAGCATAAACCACAAACATGCACACTCTCCATACGGTAGCATGGGTTGAACCTGCCCCTTCATATCTTGGGCGGAGGGTGGGGGGTTGTTGGTTGGTTATGAGTCAGCAGGGAGACTGATCTGCGTCTGTGTCCGTATATGGGCTGCATCTGCTCGGTGCACTGTGGTCTGCCGGGAATGCTGGCAGATTCCTTGCATGTTTAGTGGCTTTGTGTGTGTGTGTGTGTGTGTGTGTGTGTGTGTGTGTGTGTAGAGGTTTGAATCAGAGCGCAACACACATGAACATGGATGTCCTCACAGCCCTCTCTGCCCATGTCCTGCGCTGGACGGCTTTCTCACATCCAGAGTGGCGGTGCGAGCTCGACAGTGCTCATCACCTGCTGCTGCCACGTTGTAGGATGCAATGACAAAGAAAATGTCTGCCCGCAGTTTCTCTCCATTTCATGAACTGGGGGACAATCAACGTTTCTGATGCTCATTAGTTGAACACAGTGCGCTCTTGTTCTGGGTTTGTTGTGGTCGGGCTGACGGCCACGACGAGACACACTTCTGCTTCAGCTGAGTAACATTCCTGCTGCGAGTGGCAACCTGTGGTACACGTCACGCCCCCTCCCATCCAGTACGTGAACACGTAAAAAAAAAACAACCTCCGATAAATTCTCTGCATCATTTCATGGAGAGGGAGTTTATTCCTCTTGCTGCCGCCGTGTGATATCGGGCTACAAAGTAAAGTTGACTGTCTCCAGGCTGCCCTTCTATCTCTTGGTGCCTCCCCCTCTTTCCTTTCCTGTCCCCTGCTTCTCGGCTTGCCCTTTCTGCTATCATTCCTGAGCTGGCACTCTGTTCCTGGAATGATCCAGCTTTGCATGGTGATGGTGTGTGTTCATCCGGACATGTGGTGTATCGCAGCTGGCGAGCCCATCTCTGTGTTGGAACACGACTTGGGACGAGCAGCGCGCCGAGTTAGTAGCTCGGCATGTAAAGCAAAAGAACTCGTCAGCTTTTATTCATGTCTTGACTGCCTTTTCCAGACGGGGCCCCCCCAACCCCCACCCTTCAGACCCCCTTCATCCCGATCCTGCAGCTCTGGGACAAACGGCTTTCAGACCCTCCTACTGCTGGCCTTAAATATTCAGCCCCCCCATCTGCAGCCCCATCACCCTCATGCAAAACATCCAAGAAAACAACCTCCTCGGGAGTGGAGCTTTTATTGTTGTTGGAGTTGAGCGACTGCTACCGACAATCATTCCAGTCTAGACGTCAATAACTAAAGAAATGGCCGGGCGAGCTTCTGGTTGCATCACTGTGTGCTCTCTCTGCACTCACACATGCCACCATGTGCTGGTTGGCTCATTCTGTTGCTACATGTGAGAGTTTGAATCTGCATGTGGGGAATTCTCCACCGGCGTTGAACACACCGCAGTATCACAAGCTGCACTGGAACAGGATCAGTGTTTAGGTGAAAGTCTTTTAAAAGCTTCGGCGCTGCGGGGGTTTGTCGTTTCCAGACCATGCTCCAGGACTTTTAGGAATGCGTCCCACTCCTCCCTGGAGACGAAGCCATACGAAGCCATCAGACGTTGAATAACAGACTCCGGTCATTTCATCTGAAACCCAGAGGCTGAAGTGGAGGAGCACAGATCAGACTCTAGTTAACCGTATTGTTCCATTTCCCAATCACCTTTGGAAACATTGAGAACCCCCCAACCTCTGTTCTTGTTATCGGACTAAAGCTCTTCTAAATAAAATGATGTTTGTCTGCTATGAGTGTGTAAGATTGTTTTAAGTGCTCAAGAGGTGGTAACATGACTTCACATCTCCTCCCCCCCTCCTCTCTTCCTCTGGACTCCAGACTCTAAAGCCATCGTGGATGGGAACCTGAAGCTGATCCTGGGTCTGATCTGGACCTTGATCCTGCACTACTCCATCTCCATGCCCATGTGGGATGAGGATGAGGAGACGGATGACGGCAAACAGAAGACGCCCAAGCAGAGGCTGCTGGGCTGGATCCAGAACAAACTGCCCGAGCTTCCCATCACCAACTTCCACAGGGACTGGCAGACCGGTCGGGCCCTGGGAGCCCTGGTTGACAGCTGTGCTCCAGGTGAGTGCACACCTTTTTGTGTTCCTTGTCTTGCGATGTGTCATGTGTGTCCCGGGTCAGTGCAGGTGAAGGACGAGAATGCGTGCGTGTGCAGACAGGAAAGTGTACGGAGCGCTCGAAGCTTTTTCTGGACATGTTAGCGTGTCTTTTAGCATTCCAAGTGTCCACATAGGACATTGATTGACAGCTGCGGGCCTGAGGTCACGTCAGGTGAAGCACTGGCGCCCATCATCTGTGGGCCGGGGCGATGAGGAGGCACTCCTCCCACTACAGCCATGTTAGATTAGGGAGGGGTGGGGACAAGTGAGGCATAAAGGAGGTTTGTGTTTACATGCTCAGGATGTTTGACATACCTGCAGAGCCCTTGCGGCCCTGAGCCCGACAGATAGTCGGCGTGAGTTCCCTGCAGCAGATTTCCAGCAGCGTCAGAGTCAGTTATGAACAAGCAGATAGAAACACAGCTTGCCAGGGTGTGAGTTTGTGATGGCGCAACACCCTCCCACCCAGCGGGTGGATTCAAGGGCCGACCTCTTGAAGAGCCGCAGACTCCACACCTAATGATCACTGCTGCCGGTCCACCTTCAGATGAAGATCAGACGTGCTCGGCATTCTCTGTGTATCTGCTGAGGACAACGAGGCTGAAGCGCAAGACGCTCTGTTTGTGTGCAGAGACGTTCACGACCTCTAATCCAGTGGCTCTCAAACTTTTTCTGTCACGGCCCACTTTTGAGGGAGCAAAATGTTGGGGCCCCACCGCCCCAACAACTTTGCAACAAAATGGTCCAACTTTTTGAGACTCCTTTTTTTTTTTTTTTAAATAGATTAAAGAAAATGTAAATCCCATTGAAGTAAACCAGATTGCTCAATCTGACAAAAACTAACAATATGTGCCAACGCCTTTGTTAAAACAATGCAAATAAAGTTATATATGTGCAAAAAAACCTAATATTTGTCCCTGTAGTTACATGTTGAAGTGTCCTTGAGCAAGACACTAAGCCCCGGTGCTTTATAGCAGCACAAAGCTCTTGAATTAATAAGGATGGGTACAATGCAGAAAATAATTCCCCCCACTGTGGGATTAATAAAGGATTCTTAAATAAAAAAATAAAAAAAACATTATTTTTTTTAAGAATCTGCATCTCCCCCCGCGCCCCACCTGTAATACCCCCGCGCCCCACTAGAGGGTCGCGCCCCGCACTTTGAGAACCACTGCCCTAATCCATCAGAAATACGTCTTTGTACTGAAGGCGCTTCTCTTCCTGACAAGCACGACACCGCTTTGAGTGCAATAGATAGAAGTGCCGTCATTGTGATCTCATTATATTGTCAGGAGATGGTACGCTCACCTCTCTTTCCTGCAGGTCTGTGTCCTGACTGGGATCAGTGGGATCAGACCAAACCAGTGGACAACGCACGCGAGGCCATGCAGCAAGCGGACGACTGGCTGGGCATCCCACAGGTAAGAGAAACCCCATCAAGTCTAATATTTATACAACCAGTGTGTTCACGATGAAATCATTTACAAGTTCTTCAAAGAACTAGCGTCTTCATTTTGCTCTCAAATTGCATATTTAACTTTATGCATTGAGGATAAAAGGCTTTAAGATATGAGGCTGCTGATAGTCTATGTTTCATTACAAATCTTGCTTACAAATGTCTTGTGACAAACAACCCCAACTTCTCTTTGCGGTCTGCGTTGCTGTTGAAAGGTAAATGTTTAAAGGGGTCACTCGTGTCAGTTCTTGAAGAAGGCTGGTCCGGGGGCCTTGTCTGGGAGAAGAGGCTTTCGAGCCCATCCTCAGGATGCAGTCGTATCTGACTGGACCGCGGTGGAATAAAAGAAGGCCGTTCTCTACTCTGTTCCTGTGCTGGTGTTGCAGCGCTGTGCAAAAGGATATGTGAAAATACATGGCTAAGTTTCGTTACCAAAGAGCACAGTACAGAGCATCCAGGTGGCAGTTATACCAGTTATACCATCATCTACTAGTGTACCTCTGAGTAACTTCATAACAAGCCCAAAGAAATATCCCACATTAAGGTTTCATGAGCATATTCATCAATGTTATTCCATAATGTCATACATTAACATATAATGTACACAGTTAAACAAGAAAACCTTGATCGGGACAATCTTAGCTTTTGGCAAATATTACTGAAACTGCAGGAAATATAGTATTTTTAGCTGCAGGTTAATCCACATGTGTTGCTCTTATTTGATTTCGTTGACAATAAGAAAAAAATAAGGACTAATCCTTTAAAGAAGCCTTGGTAACCACCCAACAGCAGCGTCCTGGGTTTCCTTGGGATTGTTGTTGTCATACACCTCTCTACAAAAAGGCTGCAGCTGGCAGAGCCTGTAGCATCACAGCCTGTAGCATTACAGCCTGTAGCATTACAGCCTGTAGCATTACAGCCTGCAGCATCAGAGCCTGTAGCATCACAACCTGTAGCATCACAGCCTGCAGCATCACAACCTGTAGCATCACAGCCTGCAGCATCACAGCCTGCAGCATCACAGCCTGTAGCATCACAGCCTGTAGCATTACAGCCTGCAGCATCAGAGCCTGTAGCATCACAACCTGTAGCATCACAGCCTGCAGCATCACAACCTGTAGCATCACAGCCTGCAGCATCACAGCCTGCAGCATCACAGCCTGTAGCATCACAGCCTGTAGCAGCACAGCATCACAGACGGTAGCATTACAGCCTGTAGCATCACGGCATGTAGCATCACGGCCTGTAGCATCACGGCATGTAGCATTACAGCCTGTAGCATCACGGCCTGCAGCATCACGGCCTGCAGCATCACGGCCTGCAGCATCACGGCCTGCAGCATCACGGCCTGCAGCATCACGGCCTGCAGCATCACGGCCTGCAGCATCACAGCCTGCAGCATCACAGCCTGCAGCATCACAGCCTGCAGCTGGCACAGCATAGCGTGCTGGCACAGCATAGCGTGCCAGCAGTTGGCTCTGTGGTCGCTTGTGGTCTGGCTTGTTCTGGGTTTCTGCTCAGAAACCGTCTCTGGCCCCGCCCCCGCGGTGTCTGCGGGCTGTGAGCATGTGTGCATGAGGCCACTTGGCGTGTGTGAGAGTCTCAGGTACTTTCTGAAGGAAGAGGCTGGTATGTGGTTTTGAACGCGAAATCGAAACAGCGTTGATTTGTGTGAGTAGTGCAGTCTTCATGGCACGAAAACGTGCTAAAAGAAGTTGTGTGTTCATGTCCCGTCCCGTTAGGTCATCACCCCTGAAGAGATCGTGGACCCGAATGTGGACGAACACTCAGTGATGACCTACCTGTCCCAGTTCCCCAAGGCCAAGCTGAAGCCTGGAGCACCTCTACGACCCAAACTCAACCCCAAGAAGGCCCGCGCCTATGGGCCAGGTACACACACACACACACACACAGACACACACGTGCATTGAGCAGCTGGATCAGTTCAGAGCAGGAAGAGTCTTCATGTGTGTCAGAGTCCATGAGGTTGGACTCAGTCAGGATCATTCTGTCGTGTGCTCTCTGAAGGTGTGGAGCCTCTCGGTAATGTTGTGATGAAGAAGGCTTTGTTCACCGTGGAGACCATCAGCGCAGGAATGGGCGAGGTGCTGGTTTACGTGGAGGACCCTGCAGGACACAGAGAGGAGGTGAGCCACTGGGGTTTAGTACCACGCCTATTTGGGCCTCTAGGTCAAAAATAAATCCATCACCCAGCTGGAGGAGAGGGCTAAGGTTTCCCAGAGAAAACCCTGAATGTCTAACATTAAAGTGGTACATTTTTTTGAATGCTTGAATATTCCTTTAGATTAAAAAGTCATGAATTTGCAACTTCAATGTTCGTGAATATCCATATTTCATCTTAAATGTTTTCTCTGAATGTCACCCCTTGGTTGTAGTGTGCTGGTCATCATGTGTACTGTGTCGTTCCTGCAGGCTAAAGTGACGGGCAACAATGATAAGAACCGCACCTACTCGGTCTTCTACATCCCTAAAGTCACCGGCATGCACAAGGTGAGCTGCTCTCCATCACTTTGCATGTTGAGCATTGGATTTATCCTTCAGTGTAAGAAACGTAAGGATCATTTAACTTCTTTCAGGAATGTACTGCATAACTGTTAGCATGCCTTATTCTGTCCTGTTTGCAAGTATTAACACTATAATACAGTTTGTAGAACATTCAGATGCATTTTGGGGGGTTTTAGGACTCCACGCCCGGGATGGGCCGGACATGTGTGTGTGCTGTCCGCTCCACTGGAGCAGCCACAGCACACACACTGCTCACGAATGAATCGGCAGTAATCCTAGAGGGATGAGCAGTATCTGCCTTCTGCCCTGTAGGTGACGGTGCTGTTTGCAGGGCAGCACATCTCCAAGAGCCCCTTCGACGTGGAGATCGGCAAGTCTCAGGGAGACTCCAGCAAGGCCACGGCCCAGGGGCCGGGCCTCGAGCCCTCCGGAAACATCGCCAACAAGAGCACGTACTTTGACGTCTACACGGCAGGTAATGGTCCGGCTGCTCCGCGAGCGCCAGCACACGGACCGGAGCACACAGTGGCTTTCTAACCACTCCAGTATTCCCTCCTCCCGCTCCTCAGGCGCCGGTGTTGGCGAGGTGGAGGTGATGATCATCGACCCGGCCGGCAAGAACACCGCGGTGACCTGCGCCATCGAGGACAAGGGCAACAGCAGCTACCGCTGCACCTACAAACCCATCCAGGAGGGCCAGCACACCATCTACGTCACCTTTGCCGGTGGTCAGATCAGCAAGAGTCCCTTCACGGTCACCGTGGGAGAGGGTAGGACTTCTACATGTGGTCCATTGCAGCATCATTGCGATAGGAAGAGCTTCACCTACGTTGTATTGAAGTCTAAGATCTCCGCTTCTAAGTTGTGCCTGTCTTCTCCTGCCACTGTATGGGATGTTGTGTCCTTTCTTCCTTCTCTCTGATAGAGGCCCGGTGGTATCTCTCCTCTCTCTGGAACGGCCTCTTCCTTCTGCTGTCCTTTCCTGTTTCCTGGGATCTCTCTTGGGTACCCACTGTGTGTGTGCGATTGCATGACTGTAGATATGTGCCTGCTATATATACTGTGAGTGTGTGAGCTCTAAATGACTCATGCCCAACAGAGAACCTCACCAACTCATTCTCTGATGTCGATGCTAACGGATGCTTAACTTCTTCCTACTCACGAGTAGTCGTAGGCGGACACAGTAGCCCAGTATTGTCAAAAAATATAGCTTTTAGCTTAAAGATTCTGGATTTCTAGGAATGAAATGAACAGATTAGTGGGAGGGTTGTAAGCAGCTTGTGGTGTCATCTGTATTAAACGCACAGAATACTTCATCAATGCAGTATAAGAAAAACGCTGTAATCTGTGACGTCAAAAACATTTTGAAAACACGGTCTGAACATTTGTAACTCATGGCTTCACCAAGCATTTACAAATGTGTAATAGCTCATATGCAGTTTATAAGAACAGGTGTTGGGTTGCCAGCTTGTTCTACTCAGTTAAACAGTTGTAAATGTGTCTGTTATGGAATAATAGCAAATGCTAAAATGTAGCACAGGTTAAACAAAAATCATCCTAAAGTCAGAACTGAGTCAGTGCTGATACTTAGAATATCGTTCACTCGTGTTTTTTAGGTCCCAATAACACAAATCAGTTATTCTGAAGCGGCTTCACAACCAAGTGTCCACTTCTAAATGTTAATAAGTCATTAAAAGTGATCCTCAAGTTTATGTTCATTATTGTTGGTGCATTTTAGTTCACAGTAAAGAATCTTCAATAATTTGGTGTGTTTTTATGAATGGATTATAACCTATAAAGTATTAGTAAGTAATGTATTAACTATTAATGAAACTATTATTTATATATAAAAAGTTCATTTTTTTTAAACTTTCACCTTTCGGGTTTTGCAAAATTCTGTCTTGTGGATATTAATGTGGAGGGCTTTTATTGTGAAGGGTCAGAACAGAAGGAGTGGGTCTGCGCTGCTTTCGTCCAGTTGCAATAAAGTTGTTCTCCCTGGTTCTAACTGCAGAGCTAGCGTTCAACTCAACCCGCCTGTGATTGGTTGATGCCTTTTTCCCAAAAGAAACACATAAATAAATCTCTGAGGACACTTTTTATTCACCACATGCTATCCCCGTTCTCTGTGAAATGATTCATGATCAAAACAGTTGACGTGTAAGTTAATTGGGCGTCACCCGCTGACTTCAACACAGCGTTTAACATAATGACATATAACGGCATGCTTCCTCTCAGAGTGTAGTCCACTTCCTGGAACATATCTGCAGCCGCTGTGAGTGGCCTCTCTTCCTGTGGCTTTCCTGTGCTTCCTGCAGGGCATCAAGCTGTGACTCAGCGGCTCCTATTTTATGCACTTTTAATCAGGATATATGGAGGAAGCTCATTTTCTTTCCTGTGGTCTCTGTGGGATAAGATAGATGGGCAGGAAGAAGCTGGGAAAAGATGACTGAGACGCACTGAAAGCTTTCCAGCAACCTTCCTTCTTCTTAAACTAGGGGAATAGTTTAGCTTTCATCTGCGTGCCTCTTTCCTCCTCTCCTCGCTGAACTCATCACATTGTTGGAGTCGCTCTCTCTGTGTTTCATGGTGTGTTTCCCTCCACAGCATGCAACCCCAGCCTCTGCAAAGCTAAGGGTCGTGGTCTGCAGCCGAAGGGCCTGAGGGTGAAGGAGACGGCTGACTTCCAGGTTTACACCAAAGGAGCCGGCACCGGGGAGCTCAAAGTCCTCATCAAGGGGCCCAGTGAGTGGCCTGCATACACCACTCTGGTTCTGACTGTTCATGGAAAGGCATCCCTTGAGAACATAGTGGAGCGTTTAGCAAGATGGTGGAGACCAAAGAGCAGCTGTAGGAAGAGGGACCATGGGGATTACATCCTTTAGGGAGCCAAAGAAACCATTCCCAATGAAGGCAAACCTTTTGCCAACGGTTTATTTCCACGTGTCCATTCAAGTGTAAATGTAGTCAACAGACTCTTACTAGCTTTAGCATTAGCTGGTGGTGTTATCAATCATGATAACTTTCTTCAAGCTCGAGTAGCTAATGTTAGCCTAAACGTGGCCTCTGCTTCCGCCTGGAAAAGAAACATTTTCGAGTGAAAAGTAGCTCACACCAGCCGTGATGTCACATTTGGGAAAGTGGGGGCTCCTAAAATGAAAAAAAAAAGCAAAAATAAAAGAAATGGCTATTGATGGTCGTCTCTGTTTGCAGAGGGACTCGAGGAGCCGTGTAAAAGGAAGGACCTTGGAGATGGTGTGTACGGTTTTGAGTATTACCCGAACACACCTGGAACATATTCCATCACCATCACCTGGGGAGGACAGCACATCCCCCGCAGGTACACACACGCTCTCATGCAGACAAGCACCGCGGCTGAAGCACACGGACTGTGACTGATCGCTCTGCTCGTTTAGTCCCATCGAGGTCAAGATTGGGGCCGAGGCCGGCCAGCAGAAGGTGAGGGCCTGGGGTCCGGGGCTGGAGTGCGGCGTTGTCGGCAAATCCGCCGACTTTGTGGTGGAGGCAGTCGGAGACAACGTGGGAACGCTGGGTGAGTAGAGATGCTGCGCCCTGAAAGCACCCTGAAAGCAGGTGTCCCTCCGTTCCCAGAAGTTTGACCTCCGCGTCCTCACTGACGCTCTTTGGGGTTCCCCGTGCAGGCTTCTCCGTGGAAGGTCCATCTCAGGCCAAGATCGAATGTGACGACAAGGGCGACGGCTCCTGTGACGTGCGCTACTGGCCCACAGAGCCCGGGGAGTATGCCGTGCACGTGCTGTGCAACAGCGAGGACATCCAGCACTCTCCCTTCATGGCGGAGATCGTCAACCCACCTGCCAAAGACTTCTACCCCGACAAGGTGCACGCACACCCAGGACTCAAGCTGCCTTTAGGATCAAGCAATGGATACATGCTATTTATTTATTCTTGGCATATTTATTTACAAATGAACCTACACATGGATTTGACATATTCAACCGAGTATTTGTTTAAATGGCGGCATTCGGCCTCCGTACTGATGGATGGATGGATGGATACTTTTGTACAGTCTAACTGCCGTGGGCAGCAATGTTTTCCTGCATCTGTCCTCCTGACGCTCTGCTGTGTGTTGCAGGTGAAGGCCTTCGGGCCGGGCCTGCAAAGCAGCGGCTTGGCTGTTGGGAAGCCCACCGAGTTCACGGTTGATGCCAAGCAAGGAGGAAAAGCTCCATTGAAGATTGCAGCTCAGGTATGTCGGTGTGTGTGTGTGTGTGTGTCCTTGCATGTGCACAGACATGTCTTCATGTTCTGAGCGCGTCCTTTCCACTTCCCACAGGACGGGGACGGGTCTCCTGTGGATGTCCAAGTGAAGGATAACGGCAACGGCACCTACGCCTGTACCTACACCCCTCGTAAACCAGTCAAACACACCGCCATGGTCTCCTGGGGAGGAGTCAACATCCCCGACAGCCCCTTCAGAGTGAGTCCACAGACGCACCCAAAGGGTGTTTGATTATGTCTCTTCACGGGGACGTCTCCTAAGCGTTTGTGCTTTTACTTTTCTTGATCACAGATGAATATCGGAGCCGGCTGCCACCCCAACAAGGTGAAGGTCTCGGGACCGGGGGTGGCCAAGACTGGCCTCAAGGCCTTCGAGCCAACATACTTCACTGTTGACTGTGCCGAGGCCGGCCAAGGTAGAGCCCCGAATCCCTTCCACGCGATGCATCGCAGCAGTATCTCCTGCACACAAGTAGCTCAGACGGGAGATCTGCAGACTGTAATACCGCTTTGTGTTAAAGGCTTACTTGTAGTGAGACCAGAGGTAACCGTCACCCAGAAGGTATTTCTGGCCTGTAGATGCATCTCTCGCTGCTCTAAAACAGTTCTCAACCTTTTTTCAGTGAGCGACCCCGTGAGAAATATTACCCTGGTTGAAACAAATCTGTAATTCCCAGTGCTGTGCCGTCAGTGTCTGATTTGCGATACAATATGTACAATTCTGTTAATGGACTTAGATTTCAAATTAGCATCCATTAAAAAATCCTTTTAAAAATAGTAATGTCATGAATATTCAATCAAATATTAGTGTAAGTCCATTAACAGAATTGTACGTATTAAAACCAAAATCTCACATGAGGACGACGTTAGCAACCAGCTAGTGCAGAAAGTGGAGCGTTCAGCAGCTCGGAGGCAGATCTTTCCCTCAGAGCATCATCAGATGGACCGAGGCGTGACTCCAGGTGGAAGCTAACGTTGCGCTGTATCTTGTGCAAGTGTCCTTGAGGAATAGTTTGGATGTTTGTTGTTTGAGCTACTTCTCCGTCATGTATTTCCAACAGTAGATGGAGTTTAGAGAAATGGATTGTCACTGCTTCAGGGGTCGTGGGGTCTGAGATGGGTCCAGCACTTCATTGCTCTTTCTCCAAGCTCATGTACTGCAGTAACACACTGACTGGAGAAGAACCTCACACTTTAACAACCTTACCTCTGTTGCCACTGCCCACGAGTGAGCAACGTATTGGACGGTGTGTTTATCTCCGCTTGTGTCGCTGTGAAGAAGACAAGAGAGGCTCCATGTCTGCATGTGAAGCATGATTTCATCTCCTGCCCTCAGGTGACATCAGTATAGGAATCAAGTGTGCCCCCGGAGTGGTGGGACCCGCAGAGGCCGACATCGACTTCGACATCATCCGCAACGACAACGACACGTTCACCGTCAAGTACACGCCTCCCGGAGCGGGCAGCTACACCATCATGGTCCTGTTTGCTGACCAGGTGAGTGTGGACCCGCGGTGTGTGTGTGTGTGTGTGTGTGTGTGTGTGTGTGTGTGGCAGCGTGAAGGACAGCAGAGTGTTTGGTAACAAGTGAACACGGTGTGGCCTCTGTTTGTTCCTCAGGCCATTCCAATGACGCCCATCAGGATCAAAGTGGATCCTTCTCACGATGCCAGCAAAGTCAAAGCCGAGGGACCAGGACTGAGCCGCAGTGGTGAGGAACCAATCACAAGTTCCCATAGTGTGCTGCTGCGGTGATCCCTGCTCATACCAACAACCTGCGTTTGTTTATTGCAATGAAGCCCAGAAAAGAAAAGAAACCCTGTGACTCAGATACTTTGGGAAATGTTGGATGGATGGAACTGTTGTGTTGGTGTTTTATTGTAGTCAGGACTTGCTAACGTCCCCTCTGTCTCTCAGGTGTTGACTTGAACAAGCCCACTCATTTCACTGTGAGCACCAAAGCAGCGGGGAAGGCCAACCTGGACTGCAACTTCAGCGGCCCAACCAAAGGAGAGGCCGTGAAGGACTTTGAAATCATCAACAACCACGACAACACGCACACTGTGAAGTACACACCCGTGCAGCAGGTGAGATGGGAGACGCACTCCCTGCCAAGTCTCTGCACACACACACACACACACACACACACACGCGCGCGTAAAGGGGCGGTTTGATGTTTTCAGTGCATGAGGTTCGTTTCCAGAGTCTTGTACAGCCGCAGGACACCGTCAGGTCAACCGGTCTCAAACTCACCTGCTGCAATAAAACACTGGACCAGTTCAGTGGGGGAAGTGACCTCCTGGTTTTCACTGGTTGCCTATAAACCCACAGCTGTTTCCAGTTTGGACAGCAAATACATTAATGTGTTCATTATTGAGCTAAAGAGATATTGGTGTGTGCTTTCTTTGCTTTTTTTTTTTACTAAGCTAGCTAGGCTTTTCCCTTGTTTCTAGTCTTCATGCTAAGCTATGCTAATCAGCTCCTGATCAACATGTTTGATGGTCAAAAAGTGTTTTGAGGATGAACCCCAGCGGTCACATGTGTGTAAATTGCCCCAGAAGTGTTGCAGCTGTCATTTGCGTGGCGAGTCATGAACCTTCTGTTCCCTCACGCCGTGCGCTCCCTTTCCTACATACTGATGATGATGATGATCACATCTCTGCCTCCTTTTCCTGCCCCAGGGCCCTCTGGGTGTCGCCGTGACCTACGGTGGAGATCCCATACCCAAGAGCCCCTTCAACGTTGCCGTGGCGCCCACACTGGACCTCAGCAAGATCCACGTCACCGGCCTGGGAGACAGTGCGTCTTTCACAGCCGCTCATATGAGAAGCTCTCAGCGTTTGATATCTGGACTAGCTTTACAGTGATGTCTTTGTCTCATTGCAGAGATGACCGTAGGCAAGGACCAGGAAGTAACCGTCAAATCAAAGGGCGCCGGGGGTCAGGGGAAGGTCGCCGCCAAGGTGACCTCACCATCAGGGAAGCCGGTGGCCAGCAAGGTGTGACACGTCATCCGCTGATTTGCATACGAGAAGCTTGGTGTCCATGTTTGAACACACCTGTGGTCCTCAGTGGCCTCTCTCGCATGGGATGCTGTTAATGTGTTGCGTCCTGTTCCTGTCGCCCTCCAGGTGGAGCCAGGGCTGAGCCCGGAGACCAGTCAGGTGAAGTTCATCCCCCGAGAGGCGGGGCCCTACCAGGTTGAGCTGACCTATGACGGAGTACCCATCCCCGGATCCCCCTTCAACCCGACAGCTTATCCCGTCTCCGATCCTTCCAAGGTCAGCCGCTCACTGTCGTGTTGCACGTCCGTAGAAGCGATGTGTTAAACATGCGCAAAGTCATTCATCGTGTATATCTGTCCGTCCTCGCCCCTCCCTTCTCAGGTCCGCTGCTCGGGCCCAGGTCTGGAGCGCGCCAAGGTCGGGGAGAAAGGGGAGTTCATCGTGGACTGCACCAACGCCGGCCCGGCGGAGCTGACCATCGAGATCATCTCTGACAGCGGCACGGAGGCCGAGGTTCACATCCAGGACAACGGAGACGGGACCTACACCATCACCTACATCCCCCTCTACCCCGGCTCCTACACCCTCACCATCCGCTACGGCGGCCAGGACGTGCCCAACTTCCCCGCCCGGCTCACCGTGGAGCCCGCGGTCGACGCCAGCGGGGTGCGCGTGTTCGGACCGGGAGTGGAGGGCAAAGGTCAGACCTGCTGTAGAAGATGAAAAGACAAGATGTGTTCAGTGTTCTGGCCACTGGATTCACCCTGAGGGGCCGATCACACCAGACGACTGTCCAAAACGCGACGCTAGCGAAACCATTGTTTACGTATAGTATGGCACCTTTTAAACCGCTGCATGGCGCGTTTTTCTTGTGTTTTTTTCAGCGCGCTTAAAAGTTAAAATACTCTCAACTTTTAAGCGCAAGGCGCGGAGTCAATGTCGCGCTCGGCCAAGGCAGCCAATCGGATCAAGCAGGAGACGGGCTTCATTCATTCCTGGTTTCGTGTGGTGTGAACAGCGGGGAATTCAAAAGAAAATGGCGACCTCCAACGAGGCGCTAATATTAGTGGTATTTATTTACAAAGAGCTTTACAATTCTAGATGGAAACACGACTCCGCTGCTCAGAAAACGCTCCAACTGACGAAAGTACAACTGAAAGCTCTCGTCATCCGGACACACTTTGCGGAATAGATGGAGGCATACGCCATACTCTTTCCTTTTTTTTTAAATATCGTGAACCCGAAAACTCTTTGGGGCTTTTTCCTCCTCCTCCTCATCCCACAGCTCAGCAAGGGCAAGAGTGCGACGTCTGTTTGAATCCATTTTGTAAATTAGGTTTCATCGCCTTGTTGTGTGCGCAGGCCCCGCTTCACAGGCCTTTTTTTTAAAGGCGTTTTTGAAGCGGCTTCGCTTTTAAAAGTCGCGTCTGGTGTCGACCCCTAACCTTTACCCTATGGCCACATGGGGCCCGTCCACTTTGAAGTACAGTGTTCCTGCTATCTCTGCAGTTTATTCAGAAGAAGCAGGCTGCTGACCTGTACCGCCCTCTGACCGAAAAGGAAAATGAAGAGAGAGCGCTGTTCTCCGTTGTCTCCATCAAGAGTATCTGCTTGTAAACTCGTCCCCGGCCCTGTGTTTTTTTTTTTTAGGTATTTTCCGTGAAGCGACCACAGACTTCACCGTGGACGCTCGTGCGCTCACACAGACCGGAGGCGACCACATCAAAACCCTCATCAGCAACCCGTCTGGCAGCCGCACGGACGCCCTGGTGGCCGACCTTGGGGATGGAACCTACAACGTAGAGTACACGCCCTACGAGGAGGGTGAGCTGGAGCAGAACGATGTGTGCCGAGTGTTGCAGGTTTGTCACTCCCTGCTTACCGCTGACCTCGTGTTGTGTGACGTCCTCAGGCCCGCATAGTGTGGAGGTCTGCTACGACGGCTCTCCGGTACCCAAGAGTCCGTTCCGTGTCGCCGTCACTGAGGGCTGTGATCCAGCTCGCGTCCGGGTGCACGGTCCTGGCCTGAAATGCGGCATCACCAACAAGCCCAACAAGTTCACTGTGGAAACCCGGTAAGAGAGACAAGGCGTTCACTCAAATCCCTTTTCAAGGTCCCCCAGGGACGAGGAACCAGGATGGAAGTTAAGTTTCAGAACATGTCGCGCCCTGAAAAAGGCCTCGGAGCTGTTTGTGAAAGTACAGGAGCTTTCAGGGAGGAGTCTGCAGGCCGGATCTTCAACTGGCTCCCAGCAAGAAGTACTGTGGTAGTGACTCCAGACTCTTTAAGGGGGAGAGCTTTTTAGTGTTTGATAACATTAAAATTAAAGTTAGGCTTTGCTGTCGGCTTCTCGATTCATTTCTTAAAAGACGGAGAAGGAAAACCTATTTTCAGTAGTAACTGGCGTCACAGTGAGATAAAAGCATTAGATAGTTTCTGCGTTTAGATGAAACGGGCCCATGGCATGTTGCTTCCTCATAGGTCAGCCGACTCGTTTGACTCATCTTTGCTGGTTTTTAGACTGCTGTGGAAACACTGACAACGACTGAAGGAACCGTTTAGTTCCTTGAAAAGTAGTCCGGGAAAAAAAAAACTACCGGGAGCTTTTTCGGGGGAAACAGGACTTCGGAAGAGCTCACAGTGGAAAAGACAAATGTCACTGAAGTGTGTGTCCTGCTTGTATCTTCACCGTCCGTTGTCTTCCCTCTGCAGCGGAGCAGGTACTGGCGGTCTTGGTCTGGCAATGGAGGGCCCGTCAGAGGCCAAAATGTCCTGCACTGACAACAAGGATGGCAGCTGCAGTGTGGAGTACATCCCGTACGAGACCGGCAAGTACAACCTCAACATCACCTACGGAGGACAGCCCATCAAAGGTACGGGACGACCTAAGCGGTGTCAAACAGACATTTCCATTGTAGTGCCATGATGTTTCACGGTTTAAAAGAGTGAGCTAGTTTAGTATGATCTGGTCGCATTCACATGAAAACATTAGTTCAGGACAGTAGACGACTGTTGTGTTGTTTTGTGTTTCTCAAAGTGTCAGTCTAAAGAGTCACAGCAAGACCTTTTTGACTAAACGAGAGGAGAAATTGGATTTTTTTTTTCAATGTTATAATTCGCTTTTGCTAATCTGAAAGGACAGGTTAACGTTGTATCTTCTCTGCGCTTGTGTGTGCAGGTAGTCCGTTCTCTGTGCCAGTCAGTGACACCGTGGACAGTACCAAGGTGAAGTGCCAGGGCCCAGGTCTGGGGAACAACGTCAGAGCCAACATCCCCCAGGCTTTCACAGTGGACGCCTCCAAAGCTGGAGTTGCCCCACTGCAGGTCCGAGTACAAGGACCCAAAGGTAAGTGTGTGTTCTAACGTTTCCGCAGATTCACGATTTTTAAAGCTGGTATTTTCTGATGGTTACATCCAAAAAGTAAGAATTGACAGACTTTTAACACGCAGGTATTGAACTTGTTTTGTGTGTTTTTAGGTGTGGTGGAGCCAGTGGAAGTGGTGGACAACAGTGACCAGACTCACACAGTCAACTATGTTCCCACCAGAGAGGGACCCTACTCCATCAATGTGTTGTATGCTGACGAGGAGATCCCACGCAGGTAATGCGCACAGAAGCACTTTGAACGGACACGGAGTCTCCCGCCGGGGTGTTTGTGTTCATCTGTCCCTCTGTCAGCCCCTACAAGGTAAAGGTGCTCCCCACCCACGATGCCAGTAAGGTGCGTGCCAGCGGACCTGGCCTCAACACCACCGGGGTGCCCGCCTCTCTGCCCGTCGAGTTCACCATTGACGCCAAGGACGCAGGCGAGGGATTGCTGGCGGTTCAGATCACTGTGAGTGCTCGCATGTGGTGCAAATCCCGAAAATGATGCACACATGCTTTGGTTGCCGGTTTGTTTTCATTTGTCTTTTTAACGTTGGTCACTTTGGTCCTCGCCGCAGGACCCGGAGGGAAAGCCGAAGAAGGCCAATATCCGTGACAACCATGACGGGACCTATCTGGTGTCCTACGTGCCGGACATGACCGGCAGATACACCATCCTCATTAAGTATGGCGGCGATGAGATCCCGTACTCGCCCTACCGCATCAGAGCCCTGCCCACTGGAGACGCCAGCAAGTGCACTGTCACAGGTGTGTACAGGACGTCACACCACTGCTCGTACACACGTTCGAAAAAATGAACTCATGCATTTAGTTTTGACCTCGGAGAGGTGGCAATCATTTTATATGATTTAGTTTGTTTTGTGAGAATTACTGGATGGGGATGAAGCTCGGTCCGGCACCGCCAGGTGCTGTTAGCATAATGGTACTGGCGCTGGGCTTCAGGCTAACTGTGATATAAAAAGGGATGCTTATCTTGGCCAGCAAAAAAACAGGCTTGAAACCAAAAGTACTGATAGAAGTCTATGCTTCATGTGTTGAAGCTCTCTCTCCACATGCAGCACAGACTTCTATCCAATCAGAGGAGTCGATTCATGAGGAGGTTTATACCACTCTCATATCTGTGATTTAATTAGTGCTGAGGCTGCAACATGCTTAGCTTAGCTTAGCATGAAGACTCGCATGAAAGGGGAAACAGCTTCTCTATTGAGTCCATACCCATTCACATCTGTGAGATTGCAAAATGGGAATACATCGATTGTGAAATGCATTGTTATGTTGTGTTCCTCACGCTGTGCTCCTTAGTTACACTCCCTGCTACAGACACACACATGCACACACACACACACATGTGCACACACACACACACACACACACATCCTCCCTGCTTCACACTCCACCATCACCGTTTGTTTTCGAGTGTTGGAGCACAGTTACTGCCCCCACCTCCCCCACCCCCACCTGACTGTCTTTTATTTGTCACTTGTTTTCTCTCGCTCCCCTGCTTCTCACCGTTCCTTTTTATCAGTCTCAATCGGCGGTCACGGTTTAGGTAAGACTATTGAACGACTTTGTAATGCAGAGGACCTGCTCTCCCTCTTCTCTCTCTCTCTCTCCCTCTCTCTCTCTCTCTCTCTCTCTCTCTCTCTCTCTCTCTCTCTCTCTCTCTCTCTCTCTCTCTCTCTCTCTCTCTCTCTCTCTCTCTCTCTCTCTCTCTCTCCTGTCAGCATGGAGGATAGTGGCACCAGCTTTCAACATGATATCCCATTCCCTCTCTTCTTCTAGCTCTCCTCCTGTCGCTCTCCCCCAGGGCCTTTCCTTCCTCTTCTCTGTCATAACTGTTTGTCTTCTTCTCCGGCTCTCATTTTCGATTGGACAGACTAATGGACTAACAGAGGAGGGCATGGTGGAATGTCTAATCCAGCTTTCAGTTCTACATGGGGAACTGTACGATAATAACCTATGAGTCATTGTAACAAGAAACAGTAGATGGAAATAACAAGATCTCATGTAGCGTCCTCCTGGTCTCATGATCCTGGAATAATGTGCATGCTAATGTGCGCGTGTGTGTGTGTGTGTGTGCGCGTGTGCGTGATAATTCTACATCTCACCTCTGACCTTTTCTTCAGGCGCTGGCGTCGGTCCAACCATCCAGATTGGCGAGCAGACGGTCATCACTGTGGACGCCAAGGCCGCGGGGAAAGGCAAAGTGACGTGCAGCGTGTGCACGCCCGAGGGGGCGGAGCTCGACGTGGACGTGGTTGAGAACGAGGACGGGACCTTCGACATCTTCTACACGGCGCCGCAGCCTGGCGAGTATGTGATCTGCGTCCGCTTCGGAGGGGAGCACATCCCTAACAGTCCCTTCCAGGTCACGGTGAGTGCTGCGCATCCAGACTTTCATTTACAGACAGCACAGACGCTCCGTCTGCAGCCGGGCATTCAACTAGTGTTCAACAGTCCAGTCTGAGAAAATGTCCTCTTAAGGGTCCAAAGCATCGCAGCACGTATAACTCTATATAAGTATTAAAGAAGCCAGAAGTTGTTTTAATGTCAGCATGAAAGACATATCAATAACAATATTTATAACTAGTTTTCAAATAACTGGATGAATTATAAATACTTTAATAATACATAATACTCTTCTCTCTATTACAATAAGGCCTGCATCTAACAATGGTGGAAAACACATTACTGAAAGGTTTTGAAACATCTTTATCTTAAAGTACTAATTTTACAAAAATAAAGGTTAACTTAATTGTCTTTGCCCTGTAGCTTTAAATCCAGTTAATTCAGGTGTCTAGTGATGTCGACCAAAAAAGCCACAGCATCATATTATTCTCCTTTAAAATGTGTGTGAGGGACTATATCTGTTAACCTCTAGTTTCAGCTCTGTAGTCTCTGTTGACATTACTGTTGGACAGTGAATGAATGCGTTGGGATTCTGATCATATTGGCTCTTAGATTCGGTTCCTTCACTTGGATGTGAGTCCATACTTTAGCTCTGAAGAGTTGTGCTGTGTCTCGCAGGAAAGCTTCACATCGAGCTTTTAGTAATCGTCTGAACACATGAGACATATGAGTTATGAACTGCCTTTAAGAAGAATGAACATAGAAGACTCTGACTACAGACTCTGACTACAGACTCTGGCTACAGACTCTGGCTACAGACTCTGGCTACAGACTCTGGCTACAGACTCTGACTACAGACTCTGGCTACAGACTCTGACTACAGACTCTGACTACAGACTCTGGCTACAGACTCTGGCTACAGACTGTGGTTAAAGACTCTGACTAAAGACTCTGACTAAAGACTCTGGCTACAGACTCTGGCTACAGACTCTGACTACAGACTCTGGCTACAGACTCTGACTACAGACTCTGGCTACAGACTCTGGCTACAGACTCTGGCTACAGACTCTGGCTACAGACTCTGGCTACAGACTCTGGTTAAAGACTCTGATTGAACGCCAACAAATCTGGATTGAAGCAAAATTCTTCATGAGATAAAAACCTGTAGTGAAACTATTTTATAAATATTTTTTAATCCCTTTGGGCTTTCGCCTGCACAGCGCTCTGGAGTTGAATGTTAGAAGGTAAAGCAGAGGAACATTTCTGTTCCAGCCCCAGCAGTATTGCTTCCTGTAGCAATACGTTCCCTTCAAGGCAGTGTTTAGAGCAAGGCCTCAGCTGATGTTGACCAGCAGGGTTTTGACAGGACATGAAGATGTACCAGGACTCCACAGGGATGAATCCACTGGGCTGTGTTTGTGTAGTGGAACAGTGGTGAGAGATGCCGCTTGGACCAACGCTCCTTGATGCTGTTTCTATCCACAGAAGCTCCGTGGTTGGGTCCTGGTTGCGACAGACGTTTTCTAATTCACTCTGACCGCTGTTTTATTTCCCTCCAATCCCTTTCCATCTTTTTGACCCTTTCCCTCCCCTACACAACCCTTACCTCCCCCAACCCCTCAGGCGCTGGAAGGAGCTCCATCAGACCAGCTCATGCAGCAGAGCCAAATGCCCCAGTACTACGCTCAACAGCCCTGGGTACCTAAAACCTCTGCCTCAGCCTCTCATCCCTCCGCTCAGCTCATTGTCTTCCTTTTTCTCTCCTCCACGTCATCATCGCAGCCTCCTTTCATCCGCCTGCATCAGTGTCTGCTGTCTCTTTGCAGGTGTTTCTACCTCTGAGGGAACTTCTTCTTTCCTCCAGCTCATAAAGGATTTCTTCAGCACATGGACAGTGCAACAGAGCCGCACAATAAAACCATAAAACCATAAAATGATATTCTTCTCCCGAGTGTTGCCGCGCCAAACGTGTGCACACAGATTGTATTCAGCAACATGGCAACTATTTGGGAATGAAACATGTAGCATGAACCCTTGTGCGTCTGTTCAGCAGTGCTCCATGTCTACAAAAGCCATTTTGAGAAGGATCAATGTGGGCGCGTCAGCCGTGCCACATTTTACAAAATGGCCACCTGTGCTTTGTCATCCTCCCTTGACCTCGCAGTGTTCTTGTCCTCATCTCGTCCTCTCTCAGTTTTGTGTCGTCCCCCTGACCATGACCACCATTGTCATCTTTTCATCTCGTGATCGTGTGTGTTGGTGTTTGGGAACCTTTACCCCTGGCGCCTACCGTGACTGCAACCGGCACCGTCTCCGCGGGCTGCACGTCTGACCTCTGCCCTCTTGTCTCCTAGGCGACCGACAGACCGATGGGAATGAACGGTCTGGATGTGGCGGGGCTGAGGCCGTTTGACCTGGTCATCCCATTCACCATCCAGAAGGGCGAGATCACGGGTAAGCGGCGCTCCACGATGAGCACGAGCTTTAGCAATGGCGCCCGAGTCTCACTGAAAGCGTGTGTCCTCTGATGAAGGGGAGGTCCGGATGCCATCGGGCAAGGTGGCCCAGCCCGACATCACAGACAACAAGGACGGCACTGTGACCGTCAAGTACGCGCCCACGGAGGCCGGGCTGCACGAGATGGACATCAAATACGACGGCATCCACATCCCTGGTACGAGCGTTCAACAGGAACCGATGACGTTGAGCGTGCAGGAGACATCCTTCTTGTTCTCTCTGTTGTCCTTCGCAGGAAGTCCCTTGCAGTTCTATGTGGACTACATGAACAGCGGTAATGTGAGCGCCTACGGCCCAGGCCTGATCCACGGGACCGTCAACAAGCCCGCCGTCTTCACGGTCAACACGAAAGATGCCGGGGAGGGTCCGTACTGACTGTTTGTCATCTATTTGTCTTTGTCTTTATTTGAGTTCTTTGGATGTGATCCAAGAAAAATACAAATAGAACCACAAGTGTATTAGCGTACATAGCATGGCATGATGTGGAAACAGTAACTCCATCCCAGTAAACCCGTTCTGCTCACGTGGTGTCCTTAAAGGAGGTCTGTCTCTGGCCATCGAGGGTCCCTCCAAGGCAGACATCAGCTGTGTCGACAACCAGGATGGGACCTGCACCGTGTCCTACCTGCCCGTCCTGCCCGGAGACTACAGCATCCTGGTCAAATACAACGACAAGCACATCCCCGGCAGCCCCTTCTCTGCCCGGATCACAGGTAACACCACCTGTCCTCGGATCCTCGAATACCAAGTCCACCATTTCGGCAGCATAGCTCTGGCCATCAGCATTTATGAATGATTTGAGTTATGGCCACAGTGAGCACGAGCAGCCAAAGATGAAGAAACCCAAAACAAGAATAGAGAACTCAAAACAAGAATAAATCTTTCACATTGCACCTTTTTAAACTAATGCCTGCACGCATGGGAGCCCACAAGAACAACTCCCTGGTCCACTGGTTCCAAAGCTGGTTCTCTAGCTAGTTTCAAAGCTGGTTCCATAGCTGGTTCCATAGCTGGTTCTATAGCTGGTTCTATAGCTGGTTCCAAAGCTGGTTCTATAGCTGGTTCTATAGCTGGTTCTATAGCTAGTTTCAAAGCTGGTTCCAAAGCTGGTTCTATAGCTGGTTCCAAAGCTGGTTCCATAGCTAGTTTCAAAGCTGGTTCCATAGCTGGTTCCATAGCTGGTTCCATAGCTGGTTCCAAAGCTGGTTCTCTAGCTGGTTCTCTAGCTGGTTCTCTAGCTGGTTCTCTAGCTGGTTCCATAGCTGGTTCCATAGCTGGTTCCAAAGCTGGTTTCAAAGCTGGTTCCAAAGCTGGTTCTCTAGCTGGTTCTCTAGCTGGTTCTCTAGCTGGTTCTGTAGCTGGTTCTCTAGCTGGTTCTCTAGCTAGTTTCAAAGCTGGTTCTAAAGCTGGTTTCAAAGCTTAATGGGTTGATGAAGCAGCGTGTGCTCGGTGTCCTCAGGGGATGACTCCATGAGGATGTCCCAGCTGAAGGTGGGCTCGGCCGCAGACATCCCGCTGGACATCGGGGAGTTTGACCTCAGCCAGCTGACCGCCTCCCTGACCACGCCCTCGGGCCGCGAGGAGCCCTGCCTGCTGAAGATGCTGCGTAACGGACATGTTGGTGAGCTGTCTGGTGGAAGATGAGGCCCCGCCCCTTCATCCTTCTTTCAGCCCTCCTCCTGCTAATATATGCATCTGTCTGTCACAGGCATCTCGTTTGTTCCCAAGGAGATCGGAGAGCACTTTGTGAACATCAAGAAGAACGGCCGCCATATTCCCAGCAGCCCCATCTCCGTCATGATCAACCAATCGGAGATCGGCGACGCCAGCCGCGTGCGCGTGAGCGGACCGGGCCTGAACGAGGCCCGGACCTTTGAACCCGCCGAGTTCATCATCGACACTCGCGAAGCAGGTACGCGCTGGATGAATAAAAATGGCGACATTTCTTTGTCGGCTATCCAGATTTCACATCAGTTGTCTCTCTTGTGCTTCTTCCGCACTAAAAGGCTACGGCGGCCTGAGCCTGTCCATCGAGGGGCCCAGCAAAGTGGACATCAACACCGAGGACCAGGAGGACGGCACCTGCAAGGTCACCTACTGCCCCACCGAACCCGGACATTACATCATCAACATCAAGTTTGCCGACCAACACGTGCCAGGTGCTTAAAGACAGACGCTGTTCCAGATGTGTCCCAGTGTCTCTGCTCAGGGACGCATTGATGCTAGCATGGCAAGTCCAAACCTCTTGTTTGTGTGTGTGTGTGTGTGTGTGTGTGTGTAGGGAGTGCTTTCACAGTGAAGGTAACGGGGGAGGGCAGGATGAAGGAGAGCATCACCAGGAAGAGGAGAGCAGCGTCGGTCGCCAACGTCGGCAGCCAGTGTGACCTCAGCCTCAAGATTCCAGGTACTTGTGAGCTCGTAATGCGCCTCTCTGTGGACAGAGCAGGAATGTCTTTCAATCAGAGGATCGGCGGTTCGATCCCCGGCGCCGCTAGCTCACGTCGACGTGTCCCTCGGCAAGACACTTAACCCTAAAATGTCTCCCGTAGCTGCGCCTACGGTGTATGAAAGGTTGATGATGCTGATGTGGCACCTTGCATGGTGGCTCCTCCCATCAGTGTGTGAATGGGTGAATGATGTCATGTAGTGTTAAAGCACTTTGAGTGGTCGGACGACTAGAAAAGCGCTATACAAGTACGGGTCCATTTACCATTTCTGACCACTAGCTTCTGGAGGCTAACTTTAGCTTTCCTTTGATTTCTGACAGCAGAGTTCTTCTACAAAGTTCAAAAGGTGCATAATACTTGACGTGCTTTCAATGCCCCCGGCCTCTCCAGAGATCAGCATAGCGGACATGACGGCCCAGGTGACCAGCCCGTCGGGACAGGTCCACAAGGCCGACATCATGGAGGGCGAGAACAACACCTACTGCATCCGCTTCGTCCCCACGGAGACCGGCGTGCACACCGTGTGCGTGAAATACAACGGCGCGCACGTGCCCGGCAGCCCCTTCCAGTTCACCGTGGGCCCCCTGGGAGAGGGCGGGGCTCACAAGGTCCGTGCCGGAGGGCCGGGCCTGGAGAGAGCGGAGGCGGGAGTGCCAGGTTGGTGTGGGGGGCCGGGTTACTGGTCTCTGTGGCTGGATGGGTAGCACCAACATGGATTAAGTTGATCCTGGTGTAGAGTTAATCTAGGGTTAGTAAATCTCGGTTTAAACTGCTTCATACTTAATCAGTGATGTGACGCACATCTTAATTTTAACCCGCGATTCGTTAAACTAGTTAAAACTAGTTTAAGAGTTCATCCTTGTTGGTGCAGCCTGTGTCTTCTACACGCGTACCTGACTCGTGTGTGTGTGTGTGTGTGTGTGTGTGTGTGTGTGTGTGTGTGTGTGTGTGTGCGTGTGTGTGTGTGTGTTGTGCAGCTGAGTTCAGCATCTGGACGAGGGAAGCTGGCGCCGGAGGCCTCAGCATCGCTGTGGAGGGGCCGAGCAAGGCCGAAATCGCCTTCGAGGACCGCAAGGACGGGTCCAGCGGCGTGTCCTACATGGTGCAGGAGCCCGGTGAGCGGCGTGACGGGGGAAGGGGGGGGGGAGGTGCTTCTGTGTGTGCCGCCGGTTTGCGTTGAGTTTGTGACTGACGTCCGTTCTCCTGTAGGAGACTACGAGGTGTCGATCCGCTTCAACGACGAGCACATCCCCGACAGCCCCTTCGTCGTGCCCGTGGCCTCGCCGTCCGATGACGCCCGCCGCCTCACTGTTGCCAGTCTTCAGGTGCGGCTCTGAGACACACGCCAGGCCGCGGCTCCGCCTACAATGCAGCAGCAGCAATAGATATCTTTTAGACTTGGTCACAATTGTACAGGTTGTCATGGAACAGCTGCTGCTGCATTGTTAGGCAGTGCAAGGGCTTCTGGGATACTAGAGGACTGTGTGTGTTTCTCGTGCCTCATTCTAAAGGCTGCCAACAGCCTCCTCCTCTCAAAGAGACACCAGGGGGCGCTAAAGGGTTAAAGAGGTCTGCCATGGGCTCTTCTTCCTCTCTGCCTCTCCTCTCAGAGAACTCTGCTGCCACAACAATAGATGGAATAAAAAATGAGCTTTTTAAATGTTTTATTCCACCTATTTATCTTCTACATGATGATTAGATACACACACAAGTAAACGTCAAAATTATAACAACGATTTCATCAAAATGTTAATTCACCATCATTTCTATGACTTTTCATCCATTTCTTTCTTCCCCTGTTGGAACGCTGCCTTCCATCCATCAGCAGTGTGTTCCCATGCACACACACTCCTCCCATGCACACACACTCCTCCCCTGCACACACACTCCTCCCATGCACACACACTCCTCCCATGCACACACACTCCTCCCATGCACACACACTCCTCCCATGCACACACACTCCTCCCCTGCACACACACTCCTCCCCTGCACACACACTCCTCCCCTGCACACACACTCCTCCCCTGCACACACACTCCTCACCTGCACACACACTCCTCCCCTGCACACACACTCCTCCCATGCACACACACTCCTCCCCTGCACACACACTCCTCACCTGCACACACACTCCTCCCCTGCACACACACTCCTCCCATGCACACACACTCCTCCCCTGCACACACACTCCTCCCATGCACACACACTCCTCCCCTGCACACACACTCCTCACCTGCACACACACTCCTCACCTGCACACACACTCCTCCCCTGCACACACACTCCTCCCATGCACACACACTCCTCCCCTGCACACACACTCCTCACCTGCACACACACTCCTCCCCTGCACACACACTCCTCCCCTGCACACACACTCCTCCCCTGCACACACACTCCTCCCCTGCACACACACTCCTCCCCTGCACACACACTCCTCACCTGCACACACACTCCTCCCCTGCACACACACTCCTCCCCTGCACACACACTCCTCACCTGCACACACACTCCTCCCCTGCATACACACTCCTCCCATGCACACACACTCCTCCCATGCACACACACTCCTCCCATGCACACACACTCCTCCCATGCACACACACTCCTCCCATGCACACACACTCCTCCCATGCACACACACTCCTCCCATGCACACACACTCCTCACCTGCACACACACTCCTCATGCTCAACACTCACAGATGAGCCTCTCGCTAAAGAGAGGTCACTTCTTCTTCTTCTTCTTCTTCTCTGTTCTTTCCCGTTGCTCTCCTCTGCACAGCCCTCCTCTTTAGCCTTGTTAGCAACCTCCAGGTAAGATGAACACAAGGTGTGTGGATGCCTTACTGTGTGTGTGTGTGTGTGTCATACTCTGTGTGTGTGTGTGTGTGTGAGCGTTTAATGCTGTGTGTGTGTGTTTTATACTTTGTGTGTGTTTCATGCTGTGTGTATGTGTGTGTTTCATGCTGTGTGTATGTGTGTGTTTCATGCTGTGTGTATGTGTGTGTTTCATGCTTTGTGTGTGTGTGAGTGTGTTTCATACTTTGTGTGTGTGTGAGTGTGTTTCATACTGTGTGTGTGTTTCATAAAGAGTGTTTCATGCTGTGTGTGTATGTTTCATACTTTGTGTGTGTTTCATGCTTTGTGTGTGTGTTTCATACTTTGTGTGTGCGTTTCATACTGTGTGTGTGTGTTTCATACTTTGTGTGTGTGTGTTTCATACTGTGTCTTTCATACTGTGTGTGTGTGAGTGTGTTTCATACTGTGTGTGTGTGTTTCATACTGTGTGTGTGTGTTTCATACTGTGTGTGTGTTTCATACTGTGTGTGTGTTTCATACTGTGTGTGTGTGTTTCATGCTTTGTGTGTGTGTGTGTTTGATACTGTGTGTTTCATACTGTGTGTGTGTGTGTTTCATACTTTGTGTGTGTGTTTCATACTTTGTGTGTGTGTTTCATACTTTGTGTGTGCGTTTCATACTTTGTGTGTGTGTTTCATACTGTGTGTGTGTGTGTTTCATACCGTGTGTGTTTCATGTGGGATCCCGATGCCTTCACGTGGACCGCATCAGTCGTTTGTGGCGTTCATCAGCGGCCGAGAGTCATTTGTCTGTTGCGCAGCGGTGATGCAGTGTTGAGTGTGTCAGTGTGTGTTGTCGAGCAGGAGTCGGGTTTGAAGGTGAACCAGCCGGCGTCGTTTGCCGTCAGCCTGAACGGAGCGAAGGGGGCGATCGACGCAAAGGTGCACAGCCCATCTGGAGCCCTGGAGGAGTGCTGCGTCACTGAGATAGACCAAGGTAACCGCGGGGACGGGGTCCAGAGTCCTCTGGAGCACACTGAGGGGCCCGTTGATGCGTTGCTGGACATGAACACATTGTGCCTCACCCCTCATCCCCCTTTCATGTGTCTAGATAAGTATGCAGTCCGGTTCATCCCCAGAGAGAACGGCCTCTATCTGATTGATGTGAAGTTCAATGGAAGCCACATCCCCGGCAGTCCATTTAAGATCCGAGTGGGAGAAACGGGTCAGGCCGGAGACCCTGGCATGGTGTCTGCCTACGGGGCAGGACTGGAGGGAGGCACCACAGGTAACGTACTGCCCTCCCAAGCCTCCTAAACCTCGCATGGTGCCCCCGAGCTCGCCTCAAACCTCCTGTCGTGCGCCTCCCCAGGAACTGCGTGTGAATTTGTGGTGAACACGAGCAAAGCGGGCCCTGGCGCGCTCGCCGTGACCATCGACGGGCCCTCCAAGGTGAAGATGGACTGCGTGGAGTGCCCCGAGGGCTACAGGGTCACATACACCCCGATGGCGCCTGGCAACTACCTGATTTCCATCAAATACGGCGGGCCCTACCACATCGTTGGAAGCCCCTTCAAGGCCAAGATCACTGGTGAGCGACGAGTTTTATTTCTCCACAGCGAGCTCAAAACTGAAGGGAAACGCCCCCGAGATCAACTTTCTCTCTCTCTCCTCCATCTGCCAGGTTCCAAGCTGGTGTCCAGCCACAGCATGCACGAGACCTCTTCTGTCATGGTCGACCCTCTGACCCGGGCCATCAGCTGTTCTCAGCAGGGAGCTCCCACCAAGTCAGATGCCAGCAAGGTCCTGGCCAAGGGCCAGGGCCTGAGCAAGGCCTTCATGGGCCAGAAGAACAGCTTCAGCGTTGACTGCAGCAAAGCAGGTGTGTGTTTCTCCTGTGCCTTTTCCCCTCCACAAGGAATTCATCTGGCCAATGGAGGGACTCGTATCTGTCCATCGAAACATTTAGCGTCTCTTAACTTTCATTTTCTCCACTGGGAGTGCAGGCAGAAGTTAAAGAAAAACTTAATCTGCAGTTTAAGTCGGTTAACTTTTTACCGTTCTGATTTGTTCCTCTGATGGACCAGAAGGTTTCTTCCTTTTCCTCTCTGTGAAAGGCTTTTTACTATCTTGATTTGGGGGAGTTTCTGATCCAATGTGAGGTCCTGGCACAGGATGTTATGTGTACAGATTGTAAAGCCCTCCGAGGATCATTTGTGATTTTGAGCTACACAAAATGAACTGAATTGAATCTTCATGGCAACGCCGGCTGAGGCTCATGGGTAATGTGATATTAAACATGGGAGTTGATTCTCCCGACTCCCTTACAGTCAAGATGCGGGAAATATAACATAAACAGGGAGTTGTTCATCATAATAATAGCCGTGTCGGGTATAGAATGAATCTGCAGATGCTTCGGTTCAACATGAGAGCAAATGTTTTAATATATGTCCGTTTTTGAGCCACAACAAAGTGCGTAAGGCTTTTTTTTCCCTCTTTTTGGTCTCGCCAATTATCCAAAATGTCTTTTGATACTGAAGTAGTTGTTGATTAGCTGAGTTAAGAGGGATTTGCCAGCCGCCAATGACGCAAACAGTCCATGAAATAGTGAATCTCCTTGAGCGTGCCGTCATAAAGGAGCGCTTAAAAGATGAGGCTGATGGGTCCAGTAGTATCAGCGAATAGCTGTGGACAGACAAACACACACACACACGGCCATGCGTGTGATTTCCCCACAGGCCTTACCTCCGCCCGGCGTCATCCTCGCTGCTCTCTCTCTCTCCGCAGGTCGTAACATGCTGCTGGTGGGCGTGGACGGTCCCAAGGTCCCCTGTGAGGAGATCCTGGTGAAGCATTTGGGCAACCGCTTGTACAACGTGAGCTACCAGCTGAAAGAGAAGGGCGAGTACATCCTGGTGGTGAAGTGGGGAGACGAGCACATCCCCGGCAGCCCCTACCACATCACTGTCTGACAGCCACCAACCCAAACCACTGTTTAACGCAACTGAAGCTCTATCTAGTCTAACCATCATTGTTTACAAGTCCCTCTCCTGTTACAAATTAAGATTTCTGGCTTTTTTTTTTGTGTCTTAAAACTATTTAACCAAGTAGAAAACAAAGTCCCGCTTCAGTGTTTACCCTCAGCCAGATTTCTGTGTTTTATCACCATATTTTAGTCCTGAATCTTCCAAAGATGAATGCATGGACACGTAATGCTCTCTGTCTGATCAATGTCTCCGACCCTTGTTTTATTCTTGAGATGCTCTATTTTTCTTTTCTTTTTGTTCTTACATTCTCAGTCATAGGCATGAGTTACCGTTAGCATATGTGTCTGTACTCGTGCACAATGATAGCTTAGCGTAGCGTAGCAGCCCGCTGAGCCCAGCTTTTGGATGGAAGGTTACGGTTTACACTGGAGGAGCTTCGCTTGCATTCAAAAAGGATGGATTTAGTTTTATATGAACACTCGCAGGTCTCGAACCGAAGTAAGGGGCTTCCTGACCCGCGTGAGGCGAAACATTTGACGCGAGGTCTTGAATTGTCCGTATAAAAGTCTGATGAACTGTTGCTTCTAACTGCGAGTGCTCGGCACTGGTTCAGCCCGCTGCAGCACGTTTCATGACGCTCTTTAACGGCTGTTTGACCTGCTGCCAGTGGGCTCCAGCTTCAGGCACTGCTGCTCTTAAAGCCGTGATATGGATGAGAATAAGGAAGTGAGAAAAGAGGGACGATGTGAGCAGAGAAAGACACATTTCACGGTAGCTTAGTGGTGGTTTGTCACGTGCTCTCAACACCACTGCAACACAACCTGTGATCCGCATGTCCAATGGGTTGTAAAACCTCTTTTGCCACAGAAAGCGTCCGATTCAGACACAAACATCAACACTGACGTGTGCGATGCGCTTGTGGTTCACCTTGAGTCTGGAGCTTTCTCATATACAACAAAAGGTTCTTAAAAAGGGAAGTTTCTAACGTTGTGCTGGACCGAAGGGCTGAAGACGATGTTGTGGGGTTTAGTCACGTCCTGATCGACCAAAAAACAAAAGAGAACAGCTGTTGCTTTGTTTTCTGCTCAGTGTTTTTATCCCCTCCCCCCCCCTTGTCCTTCCAGCTCGCTTTGTGCATAGTCTATCTTCAGAACAAAAAAAAGATCTTGTCCTAAATAAAAAAAAGGCTTTAAAGTGTTTGTAAGACAGTATTTTGATACACAATAAAGTTGTCTAACTATTTTTCTGTCAATCCAATGGTTTGTTTTGTGAACTTGAACTTTGAATGAAGATTCTAAACATGACAAATGTAAAACCGCAGAGTTCAATCCAATGTGTTTCCATCTAAATGTGCAGCACTTCCTCAGCGTTGGTGCCGCTGAGCTTCAGGGAGTCGCCACATTACTGCAGCGTGGGCCAACGCCCTGCCTGGAAAACTCCCAACTCCTTATTAGGCCTGACTCCCGTTGTTCCTGCAGAGGGCGCCGCAGGCCAACCTTTCATGAAGCCTTTAGTTCTCATGACGTCAACAGTCTCAATGCCTCAGGAAGAACCTTTTGGGATTAGTCTTTAAGTCTGATGTGAAAAAGAAAAGTGCATAAATATAGAAGTCAAAAACTGGCCTTCAAGGCATTGTATTATTATTATTAATAAATATGATGATGGTCCCGGTGACTTTTTCTTGTTCTGAACATTTGGACTTCAGTAAGGACTCTTCTCATTCTTGATTTTTAGTTAAAGTAATATTAATAAATGTCTGTAAAATAACGTTGGATGTTTCACATTGATCCCAACATGTTAAACATTCAAATATTTTGAACAAAGAAACAAAATCCACAGGATTCAGAAACATTTCTTGGGAAGTTGGTTTAATTAAATGAATCATTTTAAAATGTACATTCCTACTGTAGTTGGTGACAACATATTTGTAATTAAAGAACTTTATTCCTTTCCAATAAGTATTTTTAAAGTGAATATTGCGGTTGAGCCCATCACGAGTGATGAGAGACACAATCAGTCCTTTTCGGAAAAGTGGTTAAAAACCCACCTGCTGGCACGATGTCGTTCATCAGGAAAGTGACAATAACCTGTTTAAACCGGTGGTGTCGCTGCACTGGCAGGAGAAGCCCTTACATGGCCACATGGCCACACAGGTGGGGCTAATGGCCGCGGGCCCACTGTGATGGGCGACTGTCACAGTGTCGGAGTAAGCAGAAGTATTTATTTGAAGATGCAAGCAACTGTGGTCCTGATGAAGATGAGGATGATCTTCACAATCTAAAGGTTTGCCTTTTTTTTAAAGAAGACTTTTGATTCCTTCCTATTTTATTCTATAGAGTTGTAGCTGTAGAGACGGGTTGAAGTGCAGCAAAGGGCCGAGATGAAACACCTGGAAGGAGCCCAGCCTCCATCTATTATTATCCAAACAGCTGCCAACACTAGGAGCACTTTAGTAGCACTCGGATGTCTCTTACTGATAGCACTTTGTAGTTTGACTTTATTGAAGGAATTGTACTCTCCTGATTCTTGTTCTTCTGAGTTGGTACTCGCGGTTGAATGCACTTATTGTAAGTCGCTTTGGATCAAAGCGTCAGCTAAATGTAATGTCATCTTTAAGAACCAGTGATTAGGATCTCAAGAGGATTACCCAGCAGAGAGCAGCAGGACACACTCTGAGGAACCCAGGAGAACTTCTCTTTCCTAAAAGAGAAGCAAGGGTACGACGTTAGCTTCTGCAGACATTTGGCTGTTGATTTATGAATTGATTTCTCTTCATAGGTGTATATGATCTGTGAAGAGAACCACATATTCAACTGCATAAAACATAAATACATTGTATGATTTCTCTCTAGTCAGTACATGTTTCTACTCAATACTAATAATGATTATCAATTAGCCACTAATACTTCTAATCATAATGAAGGTGTGGTTGTTGAGGTACTATGCATTTACACAGTACCATGAAAAAGCATTAAAATAAAGTGTGTTATTAAATAATCAAGGTTTTTTATTTGCCATTCGTGCCTACACCAACAGTCCAAACACAGAGTCAACAGTTTAGGAAATGAAAAACACTGTAATAATAATAAATAATATGAAAACACTATACATATACGGTATATGTACAACAGGTGGTAGTATGTACAAGAACGGTATTAGATACAGAAAGAAATGTCAATGAAGTAATAAATAGGATTGTCCTGAGTGCTGTTCCTGGATTGTGAGCAAAGGGAACAGGAGGATCCCTCAACTAAAGGTCTAAAGGCCCCATGTCCATCAAAGAGGTCCATCTAGATGTCTTAAGGCCCCATGTCCATCAAAGAGGTCCATCTAGAGGTCTTAAGGCCCCATGTCCATCAAAGAGGTCCTTCTAGAGGTCTTAAGGCCCCATGTCCATCAAAGAGGTCCATCTAGAGGTCTGAAGACTCCATGTCCATCAAAGAGGTCCATCTAGAGGTCTGAAGACTCCATGTCCATCAAAGAGGTCCATCTAGAGGTCTAAAGACCCCATGTCCATCAAAGAGGTCCATCTCAAGGTCTGAAGACTCCATGCCCATCAAAAAGGTCCATCTAGAGGTATGGTCTATGTCCTCAAATCCTGGAAATACATCTTCTCTCCATATAGGCCACTGTCATGTTCTATCAGAATGTAGTGTGGATCTCTTTATGGGGAACTTTACATCACTTTATTTACACATATAAGGTCTTTACAGAAGAAGTGCTGCAGTAGAACAGCGTGCTGTTTACAGCAACTACACGATGCTCCGAGGCTCAACCCATTGCAGCTAAATGGAACTCAGCCATCGTTCCTTCGCCAGCAGAACCCTGAGTTCCTCCTCGTAGTATCGGAGGTGTGCCAGCAGAACCCTGAGTTCCTCCTCGTAGTATCGGAGGTGTGCCAGCAGAACCCTGAGTTCCTCCTCGTAGTATCGGAGGTGTGCCAGCAGAACCCTGAGTTCCTCCTCGTAGTATCGGAGGTGTGCCAGCAGAACCCTGAGTTCTTCCTCGTAGTATCGGAGGTGTGCCAGCAGAACCCTGAGTTCCTCCTCGTAGTATCGGAGGTGTGCCAGCAGAACCCTGAGTTCCTCCTCGTAGTATCGGAGGTGTGCCAGCAGAACCCTGAGTTCCTCCTCGTAGTATCGGAGGTGTGCCGCGGTCCGTCGTCCGGATATGAGTCCACCCTCCGCGGCTCCGCCTCCGCGCCTCGTCCTGCTCTCACGCGCATTCACCCCCACAACTCGCGTCCTTTTTAAAGGTGAGTGACCGGATCTCATTTCAGATCTATCGATTCCTCTTTTTTTGAATCACTTGCGTTTGATGCTCGCGCCATATTCTGTATACAAATAACAGCAAACCGCCAAGATCTCTGCTCTTTTAACTCGGCAGCATGTGTAGCGAATAAAGTCTCGTAAGAGTGATGGCTTTAGCGTCGAAGTGCTATTATTATATTGTAAACTATGTAAAGTAGTTCGCGCTCAGAACGTTTTTCTTTGACGTTTTCAAGCCGCAGAGTCCAGTTGCTCGAGCAGACTTTACGAGTCTCCGCCCCTTTCTCCCTTTCAGGGCTGTGTGTGTGTGTGTGTGTGTTTGTTTGTGTGTGTCTGTTTGTGTCTGTCTGTTTGTGTGTGTGTGTGTCTCTCCTTCTGTTTTCATGTCTATCTGATCTGTCTCTTTTCATGTCCCCAAGATGTCTTTGAGTGAGAAAAGTGATGAGGAGATCAGCCAGCTGCTTGCTGAGTATGACGTCAAACATGGACCCATCGTGGGTAAGACAGGTCTCTACTTTATGAGTATGACATCAGACATGGACCCATCATGGGTAAGACAGGTCTCTACTTTATGAGTATGACATCAGACATGGACCCATTGTAGGCACCTAGTTCCCCTCTGATAATGTGGGGAACTGTAAAAAAAGACTGTAGTTCCAAAACGGTTGATGGCATATTTTTCTTATTCCCATTGAAATAAAGCTGAAAGTCTAAACTTTAACCACATATTGATGCTTTATTAAAAAAACAACAACATTGCAGTTGCGTAAATTGACCAAACTAAAAAAATTGCATCAGTCCAAATACGAGCCCAGACTGTTCACAAATGAATTCAAACCGTTTTTTATTTTAACGTTTCACATGATGGAATCCCTGAATATATTCTCAACATGTTTTCCAACACCTAGACGATGCAGACGAGTCATATTTTGCATATTTTTCTTGACTGCGTTCAGCATATTGAAGCACTGTTAATGTATTTCTGTGAACATAGGCTCCACTCGGAAGCTGTATGAGAAGAAGCTGGAAGAGGCCATGGCGAGCGCTGCAGTGGCCCCCTCGTCTGATAGGACCTACTACAGGGAGGAAGGTAGGCGCTCTCAGCCTGCTTCATGTGTGGCTCTATACATGTCCGTGTGTAGAACCGCCACGCAGACACTTCTGAATTGTGTTTGTGTTTTATGCGCTGTTGACAACAAAACCCCAAAAATACAATTATGTCGACCCACTGGGAAAGTGCCAGTCCAGCCTGAGGGTCAAGTTGGGTGCCCACTCTGATGGGGCCTCCTGGCTCCTGCTGTTGTGTCCTCTTACCCCAAAAACCCCAAAAATGGCATGTATGGCAAAGCACAGGGTTGTTCCTCCCCGTCTAGCATGGTGTTGGATAACTGGAAGTCCTAAAAAAAGCCTAAAGCTCTTTGACATTATCAGGAGGAAGTCTGTTATACACAAACAACCCTCTGTGGGTGTTGATGTTACTGTATTTATTTGAGTCATCATCCAGTAACACCTGCTGTTGGGCTGTCGAGAAGTCTATCTTGGAGAATATCTGATCTCCACTAAGGGTTGCTAACAACGCCTCAAACTATGAGCAGAGACATTGGAAGCTTCATTTAAACGCATGTCAAAATAAATCTGATAAATAAGTGGTATTTAACTGTGGACTGCTGGAGTAAAAGTCATCTTGATTCCCGACCTGAACACACTCCTCTTCCTGCCTGTTGTGATGCTTCAGAATAAATCTGTGAGAATTACAGGCCAGGGTGTAAATATGAACCAGAAACCACATCAGCGGGAGCTCTCACCTGCCATCTAGTGTTCACGCTTCATTTCTAAATGTTTATGTCAAAATGTGCTTATGTGTCATTTTTTCCATTACAGCGGAGGAAATTACCTACATCACATACCACAGTCCGGTGAGTCCTTATGTGGTTTCCTGTGTTCCTCCATGGTCCTCTATACTACCATATATGACATAAACTATCTCTCAAACTGTCCTGCTTTCATTCAACAGGTTGGACAAGAGCCTGACATGTGAGTACACACACACACACATGCACACACATACACACTTACACACTCTATTACTTTCCAGACACATCAAATCTTGTTCAGGGACGCAAATGTGACTGTTTCTGCTCTCAGCTGTTGGATTACTCGCGGCCCTACACACTCCTGAACACACACCCTGACTGTGTGTCTGTGTGTGTCAATCATTCAACGCGTAGTTGTCTCGACAGTACGGTAACCCTTAGCTTTCCTTTCCGGAGAGCTCTGAAAGAACCCAGCCACGTATTGCTGCATTCTGCACACACGTTTCTATCACAAACTGTAAAGTTGCTGATCTAAATGAATTCAAGACACACACTCACAAATACCCAGTGTTTAGTATCAACAGGTATTTGACAATCAAGTCAATATCCCCTTTATCAAATGCTGAAAGGACTTCCCTCCATCCTGGTGAAAACACCGATGGCGAGCGCGTGAATGTACGGAACACTGATGGGTCCTAGTCACAAGAGTCCACAGCTATGTTAGCGGCTACATGCTAACATGCTACATGCTAACATGTCAACGTCAGGATGCCAACTTTGTAATGGTAACATGACGGAAACGTGAATGGCAGTTCCAACAGGTAGAAAATGTCCCGAAATTGACTTTGCTACGTGCTCGTTGGGGATGCTCTGCTCGGTGTACTTTACTGCACTGTGGGTTACTCACTGATAGTGATATCAAAATGAATTCAGGTGTAAAATCTTCTTCCATTCAGGCTGAAACGAAGAGGCAACATAGAGCCAGATGACGACGAGGAATCGGACCAAGAGCTAGAGTGAGTGTGTTAGCTAACCGTGTTTGAGCAAAACAGTTCATCACCAGGAGTAACCTCAACAGCAACTCATCCTCATCATCCCCATCATCCTCATCATCCCCCATCATAATCTCCATCATCCTCATCCCCATTATCATCCCCTTTATCATTTCCATCATCATCATCCTCATCAACATCTCCATCATTCTCATCATCCTCATCAACATCCTCATTCCTCCTCCTCATCTTCCTCATCGTCTTCCTCATCATCCTCATCATCCCCATCATCATCCTCAGCCCCAAATCACTAAAACAAAACAAAATCGCACCACAACTTCTCCCTCTGCATCGATGACCTCTGTTCCTGCCTCCCCACACATCTGTACCCTCGGGGCCACAAGAACCGCCTTCTTTCATTATAAAAACATCGCCGTCTACGCCCCTCCCTCTCTCCACCAGAGACCACATCACCCCAGCATTTAAAACTCATGAATCTAATCTGCTTTACTGTGTTGTTAACTGTGTTTTTGTTTCTTACTGTGATGTCATCGCTCTTGTTTGTATTGTTGTTGCTTCTATTGATTGTCTTTCCCATGTAAAATGCCTTGAGTAACCTTAATGTTATTATTAATAATAAATATGCTCTCCGTCCTGTGCTTCAGGCCCCGTGTCCAGATCGCCAACAGAACAGCCAATCACAGCGCGGCGCGGTCCCGGGAGCCGGCGCGGTCCGGGAAGCCGGCGAGGGCCCGGGAGCCGGCGAGGGCCCGGGAGCCGGCGAGGGCCCGGGAGCCGGCGAGGGCCCGGGAGCCGGCGAGGTCCGGAGGCTGCATGTGGAAGTTGTCCCGGCTGCTGCTGCTAACTGTGTTAGCAGCAGCCCTCTACTACGCCTACTGCCATGTGATGAAGAGTGAAGAGGCTCCCTCTGACATGCAGTGATCTGATTGGTTGTGAGGACGTCCATCGGCAGAGAGAACACACAGTTTGACCACATTCCATCGTCTTTTAAACGCTCTCTGTTTCTTAGTGTCACCATGTCAATGAATTGAACACAACCAGACAAATTATCCAAAACCTGATCATCATGTTGCTCTCTGTCGCCATGTTGCCACAATTACATGATGTCGATAGGACCCCGTCCCCCCGCCTGACCAACGAGGAATTATTGATTCTTTTCATTTGTTTTAAATTCATCTTGTGTCCTTCACGTTATGAAATTGTTTCTTTATATAGTTTATCTTTCAAAGGCCACGGATTGCTCGCTTCAGTTCACGTATTCCAAGTCAAATAAATAAATAAGTCAAATATACATAATTTAAAAATATATATATATATTAATTTAGAGAGAGCTCATTGTTGTCCAAAAGCTGTTTAAATCACGTCACATGAAAACACACCGTGTAGTTTACTTTGAATGTGTCTTACTGCACTGCTGAAAACATGCCCCAATAAATGCTCCATTTCCTTCTGTTTTAGTGAGGAACATTTTTGAGCCAGTAAAGATTTCTATTTCCAGCAGAGTTGAGTATAGTTTGGTTTATTGACAAGAAGAGAAATAAAGAATCCTCCTCTCCTCTTTCATTGTTGTCCTTTATGTGGATGTTTGCATTTGATTTGATGTCGTGAAGCACAACAGACTGAGAACATGTTGTGTCCTCGTGACGTCCAGACTACAACCAACAGCTGGAGTTGTCTGCATGTCTTGATGAATACAAACTAATGAAATAAAGTGTTTAAAACGTTAATGTGGTGGAAGTAAGAGTATGAACAGATAAGCAGCCTCTTTCCAGACATACAACACTCAAATATGAAGTCATGAATTCCTTTACAACACAGGATGTATTTTTGTAGGTCAATCCATTGGATTTGTGATTATCACAGAACAAACTATGAGGCATCAAACGTTCAAGTGAACTGGATGTTCAGCTACGTTCATTTAGACACTTGTTTGCAATCAGCTTTTTAGAGACATGTAAAAGGGTCACAATTAACAAGAGAAGTATGTATTTTATGCCATAAAAAACTTTTTTTTTAAAAAGACTTTGAGACGAGGGAATTGGAGCTCATGCCCAGGTGTTAGGCCTCATTCCTGCAGAGCTCTATTCCATCAATCTAACAGTTGAACAGAAACAATATAGCACTAATAACACTGGAGGAAAGCGCACTGCGACAGTCTGTTGGCCTGTGGAAGTTCTGCCGTGTGATTGGTTGACTTGAATTGAACATCTGAATGGAGGTGGTGGTCGATGGTCACATGGATGCATAAAAGCTTGTCACCATTAAAGTGTTGAGGATCCATTCAATCCAATCAGGAAGTGAAAGCGTGTTCCAGCTGGAGAATCTTTGCCCAAAGTGGTGTTTTGATCAGGGATCTGATTCAGAGTTACAAACTGAGCTTCAGATGTAGAGGCTCAGAGACAACAGGTGACCTGGTCTACATGCCGCCTGTCACGTTGAGGTCGTTGGGCAGAATGGAAAGCACAGGCGCTGATATCGACCCCACCGGTGACTCCATTGACCTGTGAAGAGAACAACAAGGTCCCAAACGTGAGCGACAGTAAGAGTCTTCATAGTGTGTGTGTGTTTGTGTGTGTGTGTGTGTGTGTTCTGGGACCTACCTGACAGCATAGTTCTCAAATCCAAGCGCTGTGATGAAGATGTTGATGAGGACGGTGAAGAAGACGAACACGGTTGCTACGTTGTTCATCCAGTTCAGCTTGGCGTGCTTCCTCACGTCGTTGAGATCGTACTTCACTGCCGACACAGAACAGCAAAAGCTAAGTGAGCGAAAGAAGAGGATGATGACGGAGAAAACGACGAAGACATGGAGGGCACACGAGGGGAGCCGGAGACCTCCTCTTAAGGAAGCTAAGAATAGACTTAATAAAGGAGAGTTTAGTTATGGTTTACATAACGTGCTGATAGAAAAAGACCAAACCTTGAATCACAAATCTTAGGTGCCAAATGCTTGTAGCTGTTCAAATAATATCACAAATAAGGAGAATATTTAAATCCCCAAAGAGTGGAGTTCAATGTTTGATGTGGCTATACATGAAGATGTAGTCCACATCAAAACTACAAAACTATTCAAAAACTATTGATTCCCTTGCAACACTTGATCAGGCAGATCTACTGACTATCGGAGTCTGTCTACTGTGAGCGATGTTGTGTGTTTCCTTTCAGCATAAAGCTCTGAGTTATCTCTAGATAACAGTCACACGGTGTAAATGTCTCAGGCTTTTATTCTGAAAGGTATGAACAGAAGGAGTAGATCTGGTCCTCGCTTCCTTCGTCAAGGCAGAAAGGAGTCATGAAGCCTAAAACCGGTCCAACCAAAATGCCAAACCCCACAAACCAATCAGAGTACAGAAGCTCCCTGTTGATATACAACAGTGTACGTACAGAGAGGTGCATGAAGGATGTATTGTTGTGAGCCAACCAGAAAGTGAACATCGCACTGGTCCCCTCAACAAAAAGCCAATGGGATGTTTGTATTATTGCATGGCGATTATAATAACTCTATGCTTTCTTCAGCAGGATCAACTTCACGAATGAACACCACTTTATGATTTCTGAAGTGTAAATTCAACGTGTAGGGGTCGAAAGCTATAGTTAGGCTGTAGACTAACTGCACCACGGGCACATGAGCGCACGTCTGGGAGAACAAGTCCGTGACGACGTTTGCTAGTCTCCTTACACACTTTTTAAAAACTACAAAATTCACCAGAGGCCTTTATTTGTGGTACCAACTCTACCTCTCTTTCCCCCGTGTAGCATTCATGTCCCCTGTGAAAGTACTCATGACAAAAACATCAAAACAAACGCAATGTGTGAAGGCCTTTCCACATCCTGGTAGTCTGGCTTCAGCTCTGTTCACACCCGGCAGTAACACGTGTCTTATAGTGGACCGCCTCAAAATAAAGGTGGGAATTACCACATTCATGCCTTCTGGTGTCCTCGGCTGCGCCTGTCCACATGACAAAGTCACAATTTTGTCCACGTCTTAGCCAAAATCAAAGAATCTGGACTTCTGATAGCATCTTACAGCTTCATGCAAACTGGATGTTGTCTCTTCAGCATCGACTCGACAGCCAGACCAGGCTGTTGGGTTGTCTAGCCTCCTAGAAAACATTGTCTTTGTTTCGCTGCATTGATTCTTTTTTTCCCCAACGGATTCCCAGATCAGATGAATGTATCAAAGGGGCAACAAAGATGGAGAATGACTTGCCAATGAAGACGAGCAGCAGCCCCACTAGGACCTGCAGTGTGATGGACAGAGACAGCAGCACGAGGAGGGGGATGTAGAACCGGTAGTGGGGCCCCACGTAGAGAACGGTCTTCAGCTGGGACGAGTTGGCCATCAGCAGCGCGATGTCCAGCATGCTCTGAGCCGCACTCTTCTTGGTGGCGTAGTGATTCATGTTGATGTGCCGATGCACCTTTCCAGAAGGGCCTGTCTGCGCCTGAGGGTTCAGAGGACATGAGGAGGCTGTGATCAACACCAGGGTTCTTTCCTCCTCTCAGAGCACTGATGGCCTCGGTGCATGAGTCACTGGCTTTATTTTGTTACTACGCCCTCTGTGTACTCTGGTTGTCAGAGGAGGAGTGGGAGTGGCAGAGCAGCAGCGAGAGAGAGGAAGAAAGAGAGAGACAGAAAGACACACCTCTAGAAACTCGAACCTAAAGCCTGTAAGGAGAATGAGCTCATGAGGAGCCTGCTCATCACTAATCGGTGATTTCCTGCCCTCGGCTATTGCCGGTCCATCCTCAGGTGGACTGGCAATGTGGGCCCTGATGTGTGTTTGGATGGCTTTTCTCCCATCAACCTCGACCAATTGTCCTCAACAGTTTCTACTATTAAATCCTCTACCTGTCTCCTGGACCCCGATATGAAGAGGCTGCTTAAAGAAGTTTGACCTTTAATTAGCACCTCTCTATTAGATATGATCAATGGGTCTTCACTAACAGGTACCACAGTCTTTCAAAATGGCTGTAATCAAACCTCTTCTTAAGAAGCCCACTCTCAATTTTAGAGGCTAACTGTACCGGTGTACAGCTATTAAAGACACTTGATTACATCAGAATACAATAGAATGCAACTTCTTTGCCAGTGATCTGTTTATAGCCCTCAACGATGGATTAGCTTTTGTGGGCTTTGTTGGTAGTCTAGTTGTGTAGAGAGTAGATAGGGCGGAAACGGATTAAAAAGTAGCAATGCAGAATAAAACACAAAATGAAAAAAAACGGAATAAAACACAAATCAGAAAAAAACCCTCAGGAAACTGAGTAGAATAGATCAGGTCTGTGTTGCTCACCTCTATGTCGCCGGCTCTATTCAGAGCCATGCCCTCTGAGTCCGGGCTGTACTTGGACTCCATCCTCCCTCTGAACCTCTGAGTCTCTGAATCTCTGAAGCTCTGTGTCTCTGAGCTGCTGGTGAGCTGTGAGCTGCTGGTGTGCTGTGAGCTGTAGGTGAGCTGCGAGTGAGCTCTAGGTGAGCTGTAGGTGTGCTGCTGGTGTGCTGTGAGCTGCAGGTACGGTCTTGTTCTCAGACAAGCAGACAAACCGGTCAGACAACACGAGGAGATCCCTCCCACTGTCTGTCTTCTGCTGATCACTTCACGTCAACTTCTCACCAATACAATAAGTAATATTATAAATTATAATAGGTTTATGTTTTTAGGGATCCCCAGAATACAAATCCATGTGAGACAAATACACTCATATCATTAAGGTTATTGACATGATGTTTCAATAATAAGAAGAATACATTTCACAACTTTGATTAAAAGCAATTGCTTCTTCCACAGTTTCTTTCATGGTTATTTTCTTGCAATAGAAACCATTACAGAGACTGTAAGGAGTTTAGAAGTTTAAAATACTACAATCATTATTCACTAGTTGTTTTAATAAAATATAGTTATTAATACTAATAATTATTGAGTATGATTATTATTGTAGTTATTGACTTATTTCTTGTTTTTGTGATTTCAATTGTTAAAGCAGTAGGGGGCAGTAATGTGCCCAAAGATGAAGAAGAAGAAGAAGAAGAAGAAGAAGAAGAAGAAGAAGAAGAAGAAGAAGAAGAAGAAGAAGAAGAAGAAGAAGAAGAAGAAGAAGAAGAAGAAGAAGAAGAAGAAGAAGAAGAAGAAGAAGAAGAAGAAGAAGACGAAGAAGACGAAGAACCAGCTGGGCTAATGGCGGGCCCTTTGAAAGAAGAACAACTCGTTGTCCATGTTTATGCTGCATTACAGGTAAGAAGAACTCAAAGTAATGAAAGATATGTCAGGTGGATGACAGAATGCGGTTTGGTTTTTGTTGTTATGCTCCTCGCGTCGGGCGGCTCGCGCTCATCGGTTACTCATGGGCTGTGATGCGTTCAATGTTTCCTACAAAACCCGGAAATCCCAACGGCTTTGTCATCTCATGTACTCCAGCTGTCCCGGAGCAGCGGGGATCCGACCAGACTTTATTTTCCAAGATCCGAAAAGACATTGATGCTCATTGCTCACGTTGAGGACGTGGTGGAACATGTGCTGGTACCCTAACAAGATTTAGCAATAATAATATTATCGATAGATAAGCTATTTGACTGATGTCTGCAGTTAATACATCAAATAATGTAATTATTTATTTATAAGGAACCGAATCATTCAGCAGTGCCCAATAATACAGTGAATGAGATCATCTTCCCACATGAAGCCTGCAGTGTAATGGCACCTTGCTGTGGACATTAGGAAGGATTAAGTGTGTGTGTGTGTGTGTGTGTGTGTGTGTGTGTGTGTGTGTGTGTGTGTGTGTGTGTGTCTGCGTGCGTCCATGTGTGTGTAGGCTGCGTGTTGTCCCTTGGTGGAAGGCCTGTACCTGCAGGGATCCGACAGCATGCAGCAGCTGCTGTGCGCTCCCTCTCAGCACCGCACCGACATCCTGGCCTGGATCTGCAGCAGGTAGGAGAACACACACACACACACACACACACACACACCCCGCCCTGTTCTCACCTGTGAAAACGTCCAGCCTCTACCTGTCATTTTACAGCATCAACCCAAACTTTGCCAACTCCAAGACGACGGCAGTGAGATCCAGCAGCCCAGATGTTCTGACTAGAGGTAACATTGTTGTGTGTGAAACACCGTACGGGTTTCACCTCTTGCGTGTCTATTGATGGACACTTCTGGTCTGTTTTGCCACAAACAGAAATGGCTGCACTTGGGCAGGAGCTGATGCTGTGCAAAGCAGATGACCTGGACCTGATCCGGGTGAGAGGACGCATCAAGCCAGCGTACATGTAGCTGTGATACATATAAGGGCATAGACAAAGTGGTGGAAATTCAAAATGTCATTTTCCAGGCCTAGATGTAGTCAAAATCATGGAAAGTTGTGGAAAAGTCATGGCATTTTTTTGTTTAATGAAACGTTATCCCCTCTAAATATCCTTCCATGTGATGTAACATGAAGGCAAATGAATCTTCTGTAGCAGTTGATGTAATCTGTATGTTTCCTTGTGTTTACCGTGACGTACGTTTATTCTCCTTCTTCCTCTGTTGCACGTAAAGGATACACTGATTCTCTTTTCTAGCATGCATAAACTGCAGACTAAGAAGTGCTTGTAAAACTTGTATTATTTTTTCCTAATGGACTGTGCCGTGTTTCTAGATATTTTGTCACAATGAACAGAAACTCTTCTTTTTCTCCTGTATAATAAATGCAACCACTCCTCCAGGGTGAAGCGAGTCCCCACCGGCAGCTCCGGTTCCTGGAGCAGCTTTTGACTTTAGTGCCTGGCTGCAGGAAGTCTGCTGGACAGCGCCTGGATGAAGAGACGCTGCTGACCGAGCTCTGCGCTGCGGAGAATCTGCCTCTCTTCACCCAGATGCTCAACCCCACACTGGACCCCTGGCCGGCTCACATCAAGTACGTCTCTCTGTTTGTATCTGCTGCCTGTCGTCAATCTGTCTTTCCATCACATCCTGTTCATATTATTAACAATAAATGCAAACTCATCTCCAATCATATTTGCTTTCTTTAAATCAAAATATGAGCTGTGCTCAAGTAAGCTAGTACCAATGAATTAATATCATGACATCATCAATGAATCAATCATTCAATCAGTGTGTGTTGAGCCCCAGTCCTCTGTAGCTCTGTATTGTGCTGCACTGAGCCCGCCCACTTGGTTCTGGTCCAATTAAATGCAAAGATTGGATTCAAACAACTTAAATATTCTGTTTCACTTAAATATTCCTAGTCCAAAAGCTGAAGTACTTTTTAGAAGTACTTCCAACCAATACAGTGCAATTGTTGTTGTGCAGAATTGAAAATGAGTCTAACTCGTCTCTTGTTGCTCTTCCTGACCTCACAGGGCTTTACGCCAGGGCAGCAAGTCGTGTCTGCAGCCGCGCAGAGAGGAAGCTGCTGCTGCTGCCGCTCTGCTGCAGCGCACTCGGTCCACGCTGCAGCAGCTCCAGTCACAGGTACTTCTGCCCTTCTCCATTTCTGTCCAGATTGTGATCCGGAAATCAGTCTCCATCTGGAAGGAAAGGGGTGGAGGATGTACAAAACTGTGAAATTATCTTTTTTTTTTTATACTTTATTCTTTTTAAAGGAACAAAGATACAATGAGACAACCATACATACATGGAACGAAAAGTTGGTCACCTTTACATTTATACTGATGGTACACTGATGGAAATAAATGTCAATTCACCCAATAACAGATCAGTGATGATCCTGTTAGGTCACAAACACAACCCATTTTTCCCAATACTTAAATGTATCAAACCGTAGATTCAGCGAGAGTCATTCTCTCCATATTCTGACCATCAGTTACAATATCTGTCCAGTCAGTCTCTGTTGGAGGCTCGGCCTAAAGACACTTTCGTGTTATAGGTTTCTTGCTGACTTCTACTGATATCTTTAACAAATATTGACTGCGTTTCCCAGATTTGATCGTTCTTAAGGACTTAAGAAGGCTCGAAAGAAGGGTTGGCTAAGAAGGAGCGCTAAGATACGAGTGTTTCCCAGATGCGTTCTTAACTGCCTTCTTAAGATCTCGCCAAAGAAGCTTCGTAAGACGCTCTTAGTGGGAGCTGTTCACCGCCGTGGTGATGAAACTAAATCAATCGATGCCAGGTTAATCGATCACCCACCACTTTATCAGCGCATAAATCACACACAACGCGCTGTGGTCCCCACACACAGGTGCAATCACGGTAACCGCGCGTGTGTGCGCCATCCACAACACCAATCACCCGGGGGATCTCAGCCAAGGCATGAAACCCACGGTGGACCTGGCGGACCTCGTCCCGTGTGGTGGGCATTCTGATGTGTGTGCGGGCATGGCGCAGGAGGATCGGTGTCACGGCTGCCACACTCCTTGCTGTGGCCGGTGCCGTCCCCCACTGCGTAAAAACGCAGGCTGAGGGCAACATTGCAGCGGGTTGGCCTCTGGATGTGTGGTGACACTAGTGTGACGAGGCGTTGGATCTCCACACGGGGAAGCCGGCTTGGACAGCCCGGTCCGACAGCACAGGGCGACGCGGTTGGTTAGCAGCAAGAATATGCTGTATTGCAGCCGTGGTGTCTCTCACGCGTGACTTCAGCAACGCCTTTATACGTGAAGTCTCTCTTAATGAGGTTCAGCAGAGTTCAGTTACACCTGTCAGTGTCAGTTTCCCTGATATCTACGGAATACAACAGGGTTTGTTGATGTTTTTATAACTAACGTAAACTCATATGCAGATGCCGAATGTGTGTGAAAACGCAATGAGTGATATTAATGCTGATTCATTTTATGGATGTAGCTACAGGAACACGGGAAGTTTTTTTTTTTATGCTATTATTTTTCTTGCGTCAGTGTCCTGTAGCTGTGAGCGCACATTCCTCATTACGCATGGTTTTAGTATTCCTTTGAATATCAGATATAACTTTCCCTGACGCGGCTGCAGTGAACGTTGGTCGCTAAGAAGGCTGTTAAGAGTGGGTCAGACTGATCTTACGTTTCGTTCTTAGTGAAAGAGCGTCTTAGTTAAGAACAACTCTGGGAAACTCGTCGTTCTTTCACAGCGCTCTTAGAGCGCTCCTAAGACGCTCTTAGCGCTTAAGAGCGTCTTAACGAATCTGGGAAACGCAGCCATTGTCTGGACGAGCCTGAATGTGATGGTGGTAGCAACGTGTCTGCTTAACACTCCTCCTTCTCCACAGTGTGAATTCCTGAGCAGCGAGGCGCAGAGCCTGGGCGTCTTCTCTCCCAGCGCGCTGCGCGTGGCGGCGTGCGACCTCCAGCTGCTGATGGGCACCTTCAGCCACGTCTTCCAAAGCGACCTGAGAGCGTACTGCAGCAGAGAGCCGCCCAGCTTCAGCGCAGAGGCCAACGTCTTCCAGAGAACACACCGGCTACTGCTGGCCTTCACCACGGTACTGCTACACAGACGAATGATGACAAGCAGGGTGCAGGCTGAGTCTAGGATGAGGTCCAGGCTCTGGACCGCTTTAACCTGTTGGTCAGGAACCAGCTTTCTTTTTGTTTGCAGACCAACTCATAAAATGTCTGTTTTCTCACCATTTCACAGAAGAAAGTTGGTCTGCATCCACTTGTTTTTGAGCCAGTTGTTAAATGGCACTTTGGTCCAATGAAACGTACGTTTCTGTAGAAACAGGATGCCTGTAGAAAGAACCCACACTGACCCCCACACTGACTCTCTTGCTCTCGTTTCTCAGGAGCTGGAAATGCTAAAGGAAGTATCGGAAGCTTCTGTGTCCACGACTGAGGACGTGAACCAGCTCCAGACACAGCCGTGCTACTGGAGCCGAGGGCAGAAGCGCGAGTTCTGTAAGTGGAGGTTCTCTCTGACGCGCACACTCGCAAAAACAAACTGTTGCACATGGTTAAATCTTTGTTTCCTTTTGCGGCTTCTTCTTCTTAGCGGACCAATTGGAGGAACTCAGCAGGCGAATTCAAGACTTTTCCCCCCTGCTTCCTTCCTGATGCTCTCCCTGGACCTCGGTCCTGAAACCCATCCGAGTAAATGTCTAAGTGAGCGACACGCTGCCCGCAGTGTGGTCCTAGTGCGTCCCTCTGTTTCGTGTGTGCGTGTACCCCATTGCTTCCTGTGTCTCTCCAGCAGCATTCAGGGCCTTTGCATCCTTTTCCTTGTAGTGCAAGATAATGAGCTCTTCCCTTAACTTTCTGGACAGTTCTCTTGCCTTACCTGCATTTCTAATATGCAATCAAATGTCACTGGCAGTCCAGGTATTTGTGTTCTACCTCCAGCAGTACTGAGACTACATCTGATTTACAAATATGTGCTCTTATGAGGGATTCTATGACTATGAGCCTGCAGCAGTCATTAAACGTGGCATTTAGAGTTGAATTAGTTGAAACCGCTTGTAACAGATATTAAACTATTTAAATTGTCTTTGAGTTAAACAGGATAAAGTTTTAAAATGTTGCCAATAAACCTAATTAGCAATAGGGTTTGAATAGTTGTGTTCAACTGTATCAATTACTCAGTTTGTCATCTTGAATTGTTGAAGAAACCAAGAAGTCTACCAAGTGACTATGCTGAGTGGTTGAAGCACAAAGTCTTTATTTAACTTTGGACCAAAAGCTCAAGGACCAATACATATTTCCGGAGTTAATAACCAAGACAAAAGGACAAGGAAGAAAGTTACATGAACTACATACACACAAGAACAACTGCTGGTCCATAAGGTCAAAATGTCTCTGAAGTGAAGTAACTTAGTCCCTCTGGTTCAGTGTGCTGAGGACTCCAGCAGTCCTCCGCACCTGGACCGCTCTGGCCTCCATCCCCGCAGTCAGAAGCCCTTGCTGGCAAACCACTCTTTCAGCTCACTATCGAAATGACCTTTGACCTTCAAGGTCATTGTGACCTCGTTGACCTGCGTGGGCAGCTCCTTCCCCGTCACCTCCTTCAGGTAATGCTTCACGTCCTTCTCCAGAGCCCAGATGTCCCCCTCCACTTTCCGTACGAGCGTTGTCTTGCGGCTGCCGTTGGTGACATCTGTGTAAACCGGGATGTTGTGCATGCGGGAGCGGCGAATCATGTAGGGCAGATCCGGCGGTGTGGCTGCCGGAGGGGTCCAGCCAGACGGGGAGGGACCGGTGTGTTGGGGCGGACTGGGGACCCGTGACGGCGGGATGAGCCGCTCGACGAACTTGTATTCCTCCGTGGATTCTAATGTCACCCTCTTTGTTTCTTTTGGAGCTGCGTTACAAAGAAACCTGAGACCGACAGCCGAGGCAGGAGGTCCCGGTGACCGGACGTAAAGGCTGAGAGCTCGCAGCGCCCTGCAGAACACGGCAGACTGCGTGGTGAAGCGGGCCGCCATCTTGTGTAGCGAGCTGCTGGTGCTGCTCTTCTTCTTCTTTGGAGTTTAGGGCAGACTGGGTGTCCCTACAGGTTGGGAGTATATTGCAGTTTGGAGCGATTTTATTTTCAGTTTTCATTGGTTGCGTTTCCCAGATTCGATCGTTCTTAAGGACTGAAGAAGGCTCGAAAGAAGGGTTCGCTAAGAAGGAGCTAAGATACGAGTGTTTCCCAGATGCGTTCTTAACTGCCTTCTTAAGATCTCGCCAAAGAAGTTTCCTAAGACGCTCTTAGTGGGAGCTGTCCACCGCCGTGTTGCTGAAACTAAATCAATCGGTGCCAGGCAAATCGATCACCCACCACTTTATCAGCGCATAAATCACACACAACACGCTGTGGTCCCCACACACAGGTGCAATTATGCTACGCGCGCGCGTGTGTGTGCCGTCCACGACACCAATCACCCGGGGATCTCAGCCATGGCATGAAATCAACGGTGGACCTGGCGGACCTCGTCCCGTGTGGTGGGCATTCTGATGTGTGTGCGGGCATGGCGCAGGAGGATCGGTGTTACGGCTGCCACACTCCTTGCTGTGGCCGGTGCCGTCCCCACCACCTCCAGGAAGCTCACCACTGCGTAAAAACGCTGCGCAGAGCTGCAATATTGCAGCGGGTTGGCCTCTGGATGTGTGGTGACACTAGCGTGACGAGGCGTTGGATCTCCACACGGGGAAGCCGGTACTTGGACTGGACAACCGGGTCCGACAGCACATTAAGTGGGGAGAAGTGCTGAAGATCATATGCATTTATGTGAACTTTATGGCTTCGCGCAGCACGACCCTGTTGGTTAGCAGCGATAATATGCTGTATTGCAGCCGTGGTGTCTCTCACGCGTGGACTTAAGCAACGTCTTGGAGCCTCTCTTGATGAGGTTTAGCAGAGTTCAGTTACACCTGTCAGTTTCCCTGATATCTGTGAAATTAGAATCAGAAATCAGAAACTTTTTTTATTGCCACGAGAGTAGGTACAAACGAGGACTAGGTACAAACGAGGAATTTGTCCTGGCGGAAGGTGCATCACAGCAGCAGCAGCAGCAGCAACAGCAACAACAACAGCAACAACAACAGCAACAACAACAGCAACAACAACAGCAACAACAACAGCAACAACAACAGCAACAGCAACAACAACAGCAGCAACAACAGCAGCAACAGCAACAGCAACAGAGAACATTTAACTATACAAGAGAAATTATAAAATAAAATTTGGATAAACAAGTAATAAGTACAATGTAAGTAAATAAGTAAGGTGCAGTAAATAATTAGCAATGCAATTAAAAAAAGAGAGAAATAAAGGTAGCGATCAATAATAATAACAATAATAAGAGTAAAGGTGAAGTAAAGTGCACGGCATGAGTTTATGGTTGTTGAAAGTGACAGGTGATGGGTGAAGTGGCGAGTGACTATAAATGTGTGGAGGGATGTGCAGGTGAGAGACGGGAGAGAAGGGAGACAAGGAAAGGTCCTGGGGGAAACAGAGTCAGTCAGTGGGGGACCCGGACTCTGTTGATGAGCCCGACTGCTGCTGGGAAAAAACTGTTTGTGTGGCGGGAGGTCCTGGTCCTGATGGACCGCAGCCTCCTGCCAGAGGGAAGGGATTCAAAGAGTTTGTGTCCAGGGTGAGAGGGGTCGGCTGCAATCTTCCCTGCCCGCTTCAAGGTCCTGGAGGGACGGCAGATTGCAGCCAATCACATATGAATAAATCCAAACGTGAACTGAAAACTACAGTACAATTAGGCTACGGAGCTGAACTAACCGGAAGTATTTTATTCCGTAACTTCCTGTTAATACTGTGAAGGCAGCTGAAAACTGTCCTACTTGATCATAGTTTTTTTTTGTAAACGTCCCGTCTGGATTCCAGGCGAGGCCCAGCTCTAACGAACGAGCCTATAAACTGTTAAGCTAAATAACATACTTGTATGTATTGTTTGACTCCAGGTAAAGGCAGAAATTACACCGTAACGTGATGAAAGTATGTGAAGTGTTATCATGCTTTTGGCTGTCTTCAGTAAGTAACACTATTTGAAAGTAAACGGGAGTTCTGAAAGTCACTGTGGAAGCTAAGCTAACACGGAAGCTAACGCTCTGTTCCGTGAATAGGTGTCGCCGTCTTCATGAGTTCAGGACTGTGCTGTCTGCCAAAGGAATATGAAGCGAGGGATGGCCAGTGCTGCCCGATGTGTCACGAAGGTACGAGACGTCCAGCTAGAACAAGTTGGAAAGAGATTCACAGCAACATTTCTGTGACGTAGACCAGCTGGCCTCATGTGACCGAAACCACGACATATTGCTGGATTCAAATACGTTGACTCAAACTCGCTCTCCCTCAAATTTCTTCCAATAAAAATAGACCGTAATTAATCAAAAGCACATTTCAAATGATTTTGGTCAATGTTACCCTTATGTTGTGATTGTTATTTCCCATCATGCATTGGTGCTCACGGTGTGTTTGTGGCTTGAACAGGTAGTGTTGTCAAGAGAGACTGCACACCTCAGTACGGCACAAGGTGCATCTCCTGTGTCAACGGGACTTTCATGAACAAACCCAACGGCCTGAACAAGTGTTTCCCCTGCGCCTCCTGTGACCAAGGTTTGATGATGACTCATGACAACATTAGTACACTGGACAAAATGTAAACTTTATAAAACTATTTGTCTTTGATAAATGTAAATAAAATGCAATGAATTGCAGCTCTGGTAATGAATACAATTTGATTAAAAATATATGTAATACTGTGCTGCTAGCTCGAAGGCCTGTTTGCTGAAAACTGAGCCCTAATAATTGTGTTGTAGCCGGTATGTGCTTTATACAGAGCCCTGAATGCACCACAGGGATATTATGAGTGTTTATTTTAAATCTAACTTATTGACCAGAAAAGGCCATTATAATGTAGTAATTGAAACAGAATTGAAATGTTTACCAAAAAAATACAACAATAAATGTACCAACGTTTTTAAATGTCACCTTTGGTTCATGACATTTACATGTCTTTCATATTTCATCTCATTATTAGAATGCACTGCTGTAACAATCAGTTTTTATAAAAAGTTTGATTTTAAAAAGTCTTTCCAGCCCATAGAGCTGCTACAGGAGCTCTGATTAGCCTCAAAGGTCCAGTGTGCAGCATATACATTTACAGAAATGTAATGCACTATTAAGAATAATATTTCTTAAGTCAATCATCGCATTGAAATGAGAATCATTGTGTTTTCGTTAGCTGATGATGCAGCGCCATGTTTCTCCAGTAGTCCAATCAGACCTGCCAAACTGGCTCTAGTGTCATACATGTAACATAATGACTGTTTCTGGTGGCGTTTAGGTCATGGCCTGCTGACCCAACAGACCTGCACAGCAACAACAGACACGCTTTGTGATGTTGTCAGTGGATATTTCTGCAAGGCCCCGATGGAGGATACAGGAACAGGATGCAGCTTGGCACAAAAACATCGGCAATGTGGACCCGGTTACAGGACGCTACAACCCGGTAAGAAGAACTCCAGTCAGACAGGGAGTCCGTTCAGCACAGCACGATCCTGACGTTAACATGGCGCGCGGTGTAGCTGCTTATTCAGCATCCAGGGCAGCTCCACACCACACAGCCCTCTTTAGCCTTTCAATGCCATCAGCAGAAAGAGAAGACAATTCTATTTATTATCTGTGTCAGACTTTGACTTGTATTGTATTACATCAAGCACTGTGTGGAGGTACAGCTACAATAAATGGTTGCTACTCTCCGCTAGCATCTTCACGGTACGGAATTATGACCCAGACAAGATTCATCACGTGTGTGGATGACCATCCAGAATGTGCATCGCCTGGTTGATAATAACTGGCATTTTAGTGTGCTCAAGAAATCCCTGAATGAAGACACAGTCTGATGAGGGAGGAATGTTTCCTGGATGTTGGGTTTCTGTGTGATTCATTTCAGCTTTGTCTGTTTCTCTTAGGAACCAGCGAAACTGACACAGTGTGTGAAAGTTGCCCGCCAGGCTTTTTTTCACCGAATGGCGTGAATTGCACTGTGTGGACTACGTAAGACTGTGTTTGTGAAGGAATGTCTTTAAAGAGTTGGGATTCCTGCTGTGTTGCAGAAAATGACCACTATATATATATAGATAGAGATATATATATATATAGATATATATATATATATATATATATATAGATAGAGATATATATATATATATATAGATATATATATATATATATATAGAGAGAGAGAGAGAGAGAGAGAGAGAGAGAGAGAGAGATATAGAGAGATATATATAGAGATATATATATATATATTTATATATATATATATCTTTCTCTCTCTATAGAGAGAGAGAGAGAGATATATATATATATATATATATATATATATATATATATATATATATATATATATATATATATATATATATATATATATATATATATATCTCTCTCTATAGAGAGAGAGAGAGAGAGAGAGAGAGAGAGAGATATATATATATATCTCTCTCTCTCTCTCTCTCTCTCTCTCTCTCTCTCTCTCTCTCTCTCTCTCTCTCTCTCTCTCTCTCTATATATATATATATATATATATATATATATATATATATATATATATATATATATATATATATATATATATATATATATATATATATATATATATATATATATATATCTCATATCTATTTTTGCTGTTGAGTTAAATGGCTTCAAATTCCATCAGTGAAGGACCAACCCCTCCACTGAGGCTCTATCTTTACACTGCCAACCTCCTGTCTGGTTTCATTTGGCCACAAAACACGAGTAGCTTTCAATGGATCTTTTTTAAAGTGTTCCTTTTAATGTTTTTAAGGGTTTTGTTTGAAACACACGCAGCACTAAAGTTGTCTTTCATTTGTCTTTGCTGACAGTTGCTCAGAAAGTGAAGTTGAGGAGAAAGCAGGGAGTACGAGCAGCGACGTTGTCTGTGTAGCATCTTCACGGCAGTACTTCCCGTATTTAGCTGGTATTTTACCATTATTAACAGTTGGTGTGCTTTTCATCAAAGGTTAGTGCATCTTCGGCATCCCTAAATTGACTGTTATGCATATTTTACATTATTTTTTCAAGTGTTTCTTCTGTTTGTCGTCCTGAGGGGCTCGTAAGGCTTCTAGCTGATGCGTGTTGTGCTTTTGTATTTCAGTCAAACAAGCATCGAAAAAACCTAGGCGTACGTCAAGTGCAAGTAAATGTCTCAAACCACATTCAATTCAACTAAAAAATGTTTATACGTCTCTTTTAATGCATCTCCTTTTTTATTCACCTGTGTTTCAATCAATATATTTTATCATTACATCATTCAATTTCATTTTTCCGTTTTCCCGCCAGAATCCTCTGATCCTTCAGACTGAAACCAGCTCACTAAAAGGCTCCAACCAGCTGTTCCACATCTCTGTCCTGTGAGAAGCGGCCCGTCTCGGACCGTGCAGGTTGTTTCTTACAGAGTTTTTCCTTTTTGGATGAGCGGGTCCAAGGACAGAGGAGCTCGTATTCTGTACAGACTTCTTATGATTCCTGATGTTGGACTCTATAAAGACTTTTGGGGGCGACCGTGGTGCAGTGGTTGTCCTTCAATCAGAGGATCCGTAGCTGTTACTATGGTGGATGAAAGTTAGATAGTCCTGATGTGACAGCTTCATGATAGCTCCTCACATCACTGTGTGATATGAAACCAATACATTAAAAGTCTTTACGCACACATTAACACAGCATTGTCGGGTTGTACCTTTTTAAAGACAACATTTATGCTCTTTAACAATGTTGCACTCTTGTTCCAGCATATTTCCAATTTATGTAACTTTATACTTTTTAACTACACTGCGTCAACTAATCAGGATGTATTTTATAGTAAATTACATCCTATTAATACATAGTAGTTTAAAACTTCTATTTTACACTAAGTTGTTTGAACTATTGTCTGCATATTCTTGCGATCAGATTATAATTTGGGTATAAATCTTTTTTTTTTTTTTTAAATTGTTTGACTTGCTTATTCCTTCTTTCATTTCTATTACATCATTAATAAAGTAAAACCATGAACCAGGTTTTTTATCTTATTTTTATTTATTTATTTTATTTATTTATTATTTATTTATTTTTCATCTTATTCAAGATGGCGCCGTGCCAACGGCTGCCTGTCGCAGTAGCTCCCCACATGTTTTACTTTTTATTGTCTTTTTTTTTTTTTTTCACTTCCCTGTCTCTTTCTTTCTTTCACGTTTCGGATTTAACGTTTCGGATTTAACTTCGTTCCACAATGGACACTTTCAAAACCACTACGGACAATGACTGGGACAATTGTTTATTCACGCGATCAGCTGATTGCCCTGCGCAAAACACAACTGTTGCCTGGAGACAGACCTGTGATCCCGGCGGAGCTACGGAGAAGGGCTCGGGGCTGCAGGTCGGGTGTCAAGAGGAGGGCAAAAACCAGGAAATACAAACCCCCGGTACCGGCAATAATTACGGGGAACGTGAGGTCCTTGTCTAATAAGACCGATGAGCTCGGCGCGCTGGTGATGACTGAGAGGATCTTCCGTGAGTGCAGCCTCTTGTGTTTTACGGAGACATGGCTGCACGCGGATTTTCCGGACCACAGCGCGTCTGTGCCCGGCTTCAGGATGGTTCGAGCGGACAGAGAGGGGGCGGGATTGCAGTGTACGTGAATGAGAGGTGGTGCAATCCCGACCAATGTGTGTGTGAAGGAGCGTTTCTGCAGCCCGAACATTGAACTGTTGGCCTTGGGAATGCGGCCATACTATCTGCCGAGGGAGTTCACGTCCGCCATTATTGTTGCCGTCTATGTGCCGCCATCAGCTGACGCCGGAGAAGCAGAGAACACCATCCAGTCCACTGTATCTGGACTGCTGAATCATCAGCCTGGTGCCTTCCTGACTATTACTGGTGACTTTAATCACACCACCCTGGGCAAAGTTCTGCCAACTTTTCAACAATATGTAGACTGCCCCACAAGGAACAATAAAACTCTGGACTTGCTGTATGCCAATACTAAGGATGCATACAGCGCCACTGCCCTTCCCCCCCCTTGGCAGGTCTGATCATGACCTGGTCCTGCTGACTCCTAAGTATGTTCCTCTGGTGAAGAGGCTGCCTGTGACCACCAGGACTGTGTGGAGGTGGTCTCCGGAGGCTGATGACGCCCTCCAGGACTGCTTCGAGTTAACGGACTGGGCTGTGCTATGTGGACCACATGGGGAGGACATCAACAGCATGACAGACTGTGTCACAGAATACATTAAATTCTGTGAACACACCATCATCCCATCCCGAACTGTGCGCTGCTTTCCCAATAACAAGCCCTGGATCACCAAGGACCTGAAGGCTCTTCTTAACAAGAAGAAAGCTGCTTTCAGGTCTGGAGACAGGGATGAGCTCAGGAGAGTCCAGCGCGACCTGCAGGTGAAGCTCAGGGAGGGCAAGGACTCCTACAGGAGGAAGCTGGAGGCCAAACTCCAGAATAACAACACGAGGGAGGTGTGGACTGGGATGAAGCAAATCACCGGCTTCAAAGTTGGAGGGAGACAGCCAGGAGGCTCCCTGGAGAGGGCCAACGAGCTGAACTGTTTCTTCAATAGGTTTAGTTCACAGCCCGTCTCCGTCTCCCCCATCCAACACCCCCCCCAAACACCACCCTCTATGCCCCCCCTGCTGAGCTGCACAATCACTGAGCCCTCAACATCAATGGGCTCTTCCACCCTTCCACCTCCCCTCCCCCCTCTCTCTGTGACGACTGACCAGGTGAGAAGACAGCTGAGGAAACTCAAACAGGGCAAGGTGGAAGGCCCTGATGGCATCACCCCCAGGGTCCTAAAGACCTGCGCCACCCAGCTGTCTGGTGTCCTGCAGCACCTCTTCAACCTGAGCCTGAGGCAGGAGGAAGTCCCGGTGCTGTGGAAGACGTCGTGCCTGGTCCCTGTCCCAAAGAAGTCGTTGCCATCTGGCCTCAAGGACTACCGACCAGTTGCCCTCACTTCCCACGTGATGAAGGTGCTGGAGAGACTGGTCTTGGCCCACCTCAGGCCGCAGGTGAAATCGTCGCTGGACCCTCTGCAATTTGCTTACCAGCCTCATGTGGGAGTGGATGACGCCATCATCTACCTGCTGCAACGAGCTCAGTCGCACCTGGATGGAACCGGTGTCTCTGTGAGAGTCACTTTCTTTGACTTCTCCAGTGCATTTAACACCATTCAACCATTGCTACTGAGTGAGAAGCTGCGGGGGGTGGGGGTAGACTCGTCCACCATCTCCTGGATCACTGACTACCTCACAGGTAGACCACAGTTTGTCAGAATGGGCCGTGTGCTGTCTGAAACGGTGGTCAGTGATGTTGGAGCCCCACAGGGAACTGTTCTGTCTCCCTTCCTGTTCACCCTGTACACCAATGACTTCCAGTACAACACGGGGTCATGCCATCTGCAGAAGTATTCTGATGACTCTGCAGTGGTCGGGTGTATTAAGGATGGACGGGAGGAGGAGTACAGAGCAGTGGTGAGTGACTTTGTGGAGTGGGCCGGTGAGAATCACCTGCTTCTGAACGTGAGCAAGACCAGAGAGATGGTGGTCGACTTCAGGAGGAAGACAACAGCTCCGAGACCTCTGAGCGTCCTGGGAGAGGACGTGGACATGGTGGAGGAGTACAAGTACCTGGGTGTCTCCATCGACAGCCGACTGAACTGGAAGGCCAACATCAACGCTGTCTACAAGAAGGGGATGAGTCGACTCTTTTTCCTGAGGAAGCTTCGATCCTTCAACGTGTGCAGCAAGATGCTGGAGTTGTTCTATCAGTCGGTTGTGGCCAGCGTCTTGTACTTCGCCATTGTCTGCTGGGGGAGCAGCATTGGAGCCGGTGACACCAACAGACTTAACAAGCTGGTTAAGAAAGCCGGCTCCATCATCGGCTGCAAGCAGGAGCATTTGGAACAGGTGGTGGAGAGGAGGACACTAAAGAAACTATTGTCCATATTAGACAACTCGGACCACCCTCTCCACCAGCTCCTGCAGGGTCAGCGGAGCACTTTTTCAAAAAGACTCATCACGCTCCGCTGCCACAAGGACCGCTACAGGAAGGCATTCCTACCCTCGGCCATAAGGCTACACAATAAATCCCTCGAGTCCAGATCCGTGGACTAAGTCACACTGTACACTGTACATGTATATAGATATACTGATGTATATATGTTGTGTATGCTGCATACATATATTTTGCATTTTGCACTTTTTGCACATTGCACTCAGTTTACATTTAATTTAAATCAAACCTCTGAATACACTGAATACACTTAATACACTGAATACACTAATTTATCCTCCGAATACACTGCTGTGTTTTGCTTGTTGTGTATGTTTTGCACATGTGTATGTGTATGTTTTGCACATGTGTATGTGTATGTGTACATGTATGTATGTATGTATGTATGCATGCATATGTATGTATGTATGTGTATGTATGTATATGTGTATGCGTGTGTATGTATATATATAGATATGTATATGTGTGTGTGTACATATGTGTACATGTATGTGCGTGGGCCACGGGTGGTGTGTATGTGTAGGTATGTGTATGTGTATGTATGTATATATGTATATGTGTATATGTATATGTTTGTATATATGTATGTGTATATGTATGTATGTGTGTATATACGCATATGTAGATATGTATGTATGTGTGTATGTATATGTGTGCGGATGTGTGTATATATATATATATGTATGTATCCATTCCGCTTGCTTGCATGTATGTGTATATATATGTTTATACTTATGTATACATCTGTTACCCGCTGGTCCTGTTATTATTTATTTTATTTTATCATCTGTGTGTTTAACTTAGTTTATGGCATTGGGATGCTGCTAGTACGACAAAGAATTTCTCCTTGGAGATTAATAAAGTACTTTTCATTTCATTTCATTTCATTTCATTTTATGTTGTTAATCAGTTCAGTTTATTTTCTATAGCCCAAAATTACAAATCTACAATCTGTAAACTCATGGAATGATCTGCTATTACACATACAAACAAAAAACCATACAAAACATTCAATTATAGCCTCTGGGAATGGTTTGTTGCCCATCAGATGTACAAGCACTAATGTACTGTTTGTCCTGCCTCTCTATTTGGTGTAAATGTGTATTTGTCTTGTTTGGTGTTCATGTATTATGTGCCTCGAGTGTTTTATATATACATCTTAGGTTAGTTTTGTGAATTCGCAGCTGGCCAACCACTCTTTCAGCTCACTATCGAAATGACCTTTGACCTTCAAGGTCATTGTGACCTCGTTGACCTGCGTGGGCAGCTCCTTCCCCGTCACCTCCTTCAGGTAATGCTTCACGTCCTTCTCCAGAGCCCAGATGTCCCCCTCCACTTTCCGCACGAGCGTTGTCTTGCGGCTGCCGTTGGTGACATCTGTGTAAACCGGGATGTTGTGCATGCGGGAGCGGCGAATCATGTAGGGCAGATCCGGCGGTGTGGCTGCCGGAGGGGTCCAGCCAGACGGGGAGGGACCGGTGTGTTGGGGCGGACTGGGGACCCGTGACGGCGGGATGAGCCGCTCGACGAACTTGTATTCCTCCGTAGATTCTAATGTCACCCTCTTTGTTTCTTTTGGAGCAGCGTTACAAAGAAACCTGAGACCGACAGCCGAGGCAGGAGGTCCCGGTGACCGGACGTAAAGGCTGAGAGCTCGCAGCGCCCTGCAGAACACAGCAGACTGCGTGGTGAAGCGGGCCGCCATCTTGTGTAGCGAGCTGCTGGTTTTGCTCTTCTTCTTCTTTGGAGTTTACGGCAGACTGGGTGTCCCTACAGGTTGGGAGTATATTGCAGTTTGGAGCGATTCTATTTCCAGTTTTCATTGGTTGCTTTCACAGTTACTGTCAGACTTTGCTGGATGAACATAACTGGTGTGCTTGTTACATCTAACAAGCCACACTTAACACATCCACGTTGAGCACTGGAGAGGAAAGTATGTAGACCAGAATAAGGATTGTGCACACAAGGCTGAACAAAACAATGCAACTAGAAAGAGCATTTCCTGCTGAAAATGCGTTGGAATGCAAAAAGCTGAAGCTTATAGCTGAAATATTTGAAGGAAATAGCTGAATATAGCTGAACATAGTGGAATATAGCTTAAATTAGCTAAATATAGCTAAATATATTTGAAAATGGTAGAATAGCTGAATATATGTAAAAATAGCTGAATATATTAATGTAGCTGAAAATAGCGGAATAGATGAATATATAAATAAATAGCAAATCATTATTGAAAATATAGAAAAGGCAAAATACCTGCTAAAATTTTACAGTTCAAAGTCATTTAATTGAACTGTTGAAAATTCTTGTCGTTTAAATGTATAATTGGAAAAGTTGAAAGGAAAACTGCATCATCTAAATCAGGGGTGTCAAACATACGACCCGGCCCGCCACAGTGTCCAGTCCAACAGAAGAAAAAAAAAAGTTTTTTTGAAAAATTAAAGTCTGCCATAGGTGGGGTTTGAACCACTGACCCTTTGCTCCTAAGGCGGAGTTGCTAACCACTGATCTACAGGTGCAGTTGTTGAGACACCTGATATTATTGAGTGTCTACAAAACCATCTGTCAAACCTCAGAACGTGAACGTCAGTGACGCTGTTAATCCTGACGTCTATAACCAAAGTGACCTGCACACACACACGAACGTGCACGCGACCATAATAACACGTTAACGCGGCCGTTCGCGCGCGCGCACGGTCGTTCACGCGCGCGGCCGTTGAGGCGCGGGCGCACCCGTTGGCGAGCGTTTACACGCGCGGCCGTTTCACGTTAGTGAGCGTTTACGTGTGCTGCCATTCACGCGCGAGCACGGCCGTTCATGTGCGCGACCCGTTCGCGTGTGCGGCCGCTTACGTGCCTGCTGTCTGTAGATGCACAGACCAAAGGGCTGCTGCTGGGGACGGACCGGCTCTCCCATTCAGTCGGACTTCAACACTTCTGAATGTGTTGGATTCCTATCGACCACAGTTTACGGCAGAAGACAAGATTTCCAACGTTTTGAGCTATAAATTATGTCCAAAGAGTATATGGTTTGGAGTAGAGAGCAAGTTTAAAATATGTGTATCGCCAAGTGCCCTCGCTCTGGAGTATGACGTCACCGCTGTGAGCTGCCCAACACACAATAATGAGAAAGGCAGAAAAGGTGCGGAAAAACTATAAAACGAAAACGCCGACAGTTAAAACAATATAGGATATATCAAAAAGATGAGTAATACAATAACAGCTAAACGTTTTGTCAACATTTTAAAGGTGGAATGGTGTCTCTAGCTGGAGGCATGACAGAGCCTTTACCTTTTGAAGTTGAAGAGTTGAAAGCGGATTTGAAGATGTTCTTCATTGGAAACCATTCTTTTTTTTTTTTATAAAAAGCTGAATAATTTTAAAATTTGAGAAAATATGAAAAATGTAAAAGCGTAGATTAATAGCTAAAGGTTTTGTCAACATGTGGAATTTTAAATATTGTCTAAAGCTCAACGTATGAAGAAACTGTAAACGTTTGAAGTTGAAGATAATTTGAAGATTTCCCCATTGGGTCCCATTATAAAAAAAATCATAAAAAGTTTAATAATTCAAAGATTTGAAAAGTCAGAAATATGAAAGGTCTCAGCCATCGTGTCCTTAGGTAACTGAATATTTTTATAATTGAACTTTTTTCTGTAGCTGAAAATATGAAAGAGTTGAAGAGGTCCAAAATACGGATGGAAGAAATAGAATAATAATAATAATAATAATAAAAAGTTTAATAAAGATTTGAAGAACAATAGTTGGAATGCTTGCAGCATTCCAACTAATTATTAAATAAACACCAAACGGGACTATGCGAGCACTGCAAGACGGCAGAAACAGTAGAGCATGTCATTTGGCATTACCGGAAATGCAGAAGTGAGTGACGCAGGTTGCAGAGAAGGGTGGGCCGAAGAGGGGATAGCTACAAGTGAGGGATGCGATAACATTCAGGCAGGAAAGGTGCTACAGTATTTGAAGGCGACAGGGTTTAATGGAAGAATTGAGGGCACCGAAGGTGCCAGGGCTGCCTTCGTATGTTGATTTATTTATCTTTTTTGGGGGATAAGTGCATATTTGTGGTTCACAAGTCAGGACAGTGGGTGGCGGCAATGCATCAATTAGGGATGCCAGCCGTCTAAAACGAGAAGATATTTTAGGGTTTTTTTGTTGCAGTACCAACTGTTAAGCTAAGTACCATGATTGTGTGTATTGTTTGACTAAAGGTAAAGGCAGAAATTACACCGTAACGTGATGAAAGTATTATCATGCTTTTGGCTGTCTTCAGTAAGTAACACTATTTGAAAGTAAACGGGAGTTCTGAAAGTCACTGTGGAAGCTAAGCTAACACGGAAGCTAACGCCCTGTTCCGTGAATAGGTGTCGCCGTCTTCTTGAGTTCAGGACTGTGCTGTCTGCCAAAGGAATATGAAGCGAGGGATGGCCAGTGCTGCCCGATGTGTCACGAAGGTACGATACGTCCAGCTAAAACAAGTTGGAAAGAGATTCACAGCAACATTTCTGTGACGTAGACCAGCTGGACTCATCTGACCGAAACCACGACATATTGCTGGATTCAGATACGTTGACTCAAACTCGCTCTCCCTCAAATTTCTTCCAATAAAAATAGACCGTAATTAATCAAAAGCACATTTCAAATGATTTTGGTCAATGTTACCCTTATGTTGTGATTGTTATTTCCCATCATGCATTGGTGCTCACGGTGTGTTTTGGGCTTGAACAGGTAGTGTTGTCAAGAGAGACTGCATCCGTCAGTACAGGACACGGTGCATCTCCTGTGTCGACGGGACTTTCATGAACAAACCCAACAGCCTGAACAAGTGTTCTCCCTGCACCTCCTGTGACCAAGGTTTGATGATGACTCATGACAACATTAGTAGACTGGACAAAATGTACACTTTGTAAAACTATTTGTCTTTGATAAATGGAAATACAATGCAATGAATTGCAGCTCTGGTAATGAATACAATTTGATTAAAATATATGTAATACTGTGCTGCTAGGTCGAAGGCCTGTTTGCTGAAAACTGAGCCCTAATAATTGTGTTGTAGCCGGTATGTGCTTTATACAGAGCCCTGAATGCACCACAGGGATATTATGGATCTGTAGTGTTTATTTTAAATCTAACTTATTGACCAGAAAAAGGCCATTATAATGTAGTAATTAAAACAGAATGTTAGTGTTTACCAAAAAAAATACAATAAATGTACCAATGTGTCATTACATGTCTATAAACCTTAATTTTATGTGGAACAATTCTTCATAATGTAATTGCAAAATGACACTCTTTTAAATGTAACCTTTTGTTTATGACATTTACATGTCTTTCATATTTCATCTAACTATTAGAATGCACTGCTGTAACAATCAGTTGTTATAAAAAGTTTGATTTAAAAAAGTCTTTCCAGCCCATAGAGCTGCTACAGGAGCTCTGATTAGCCTCAAAGGTCCAGTGTGCAGCATATACATTTACAGAAATGTAATGCACTATTAAGAATAATATTTCTTAAGTGAATCATCCCATTGAAATGAGAATCATTGTGTTTTTGTTAGCTGATGATGCGTCGCCATGTTTCTCCAGTAGTCCAATCAGACCTGCCAAACTGGCTCTAGTGTCATACAAGTAATATAATGACTGTTTCTGGTGGCGTTTAGGTCATGGCCTGCTGACCCAACAGACCTGCACAGCAACAACAGACACGCTTTGTGATGTTGTCAGTGGATATTTCTGCAAGGTCCGGATGGAAGATACAGGAACAGGATGCAGCTTGGCACAAAAACATCGGCAATGTGGACCCGGTTACAGGACGCTAGAACCCGGTAAGAAGAACTCCAGTCAGACAGGGAGTCCGTTCAGCACAGCACGATCCTGACGTTAACATGGCGCGCGGTGTAGCTGCTTATTCAGCATCCAGGGCAGCTCCACACCACACAGCCCTCTTTAGCCTTTCAATGCCATCAGCAGAAAGAGAAGACAATTCTACTTATTATCTGTGTCAGACTTTGACTTGTATTGTATTACATCAAGCACTGTGTGGAGGTACAGCTACAATAAATGGTTGCTACTCTCCGCTAGCATCTTCACGTTACTGAATTATGACCTAGACAAGATTCATCACGTGTATGGATGACCATTCAGAACGTGCATCGCCTGGTTGATAATAACTGGCATTTTAGTGTGCTCAAGAAATCCCTGAATGAAGACACAGTCTGATGAGGGAGGAATGTTTCCTGGATGTTGGGTTTCTGTGTGATTCATTTCAGCTTTGTCTGTTTCTCTTAGGAACCAACAGAACTGACACAGTGTGTGAAAGTTGCCCGCCAGGCTTTTTTTCACCAGATGGCGTGAATTGCACTGTGTGGACTACGTAAGACTGTGTTTGTGAAGGAATGTCTTTAAAGAGTTGGGATTCCTGCCCTGTTGCAGAAAATGACCACTATATATATATATATCTATCTATAGATATATACCATATCTATTTTTGCTGTTGAGTTAAATGGCTTCAAATTCCATCAGTGAAGGACCAACCCCTCCACTGAGGCTCTATCTTTACACTGCCAACCTCCTGTCTGGTTTCATTTGGCCACAAAACACGAGTAGCTTTCAATGGATCTTTTTTAAAGTGTTCCTTTTAATGTTTTTAAGGGTTTTGTTTGAAACACACGCGGCACTAAAGTTGTCTTTCATTTGTCTTTGCTGACAGTTGCTCAGAAAGTGAAGTTGAGGAGAAAGCAGGGAGTACGAGCAGCGACGTTGTCTGTGTAGCATCTTCACGGCAGTACTTCCCGTATTTAGCTGGTATTTTACCATTATTAACAGTTGGTGTGCTTTTCATCAAAGGTTAGTGCATCTTCGGCATCCCTAAATTGACTGTTATGCATATTTTACATTATTTTCTCAAGTGTTTCTTCTGTTGGTCGTCCTGAGGGGCTCGTAAGGCTTCTAGCTGATGCGTGTTGTGCTTTTGTATTTCAGGCAAACAAGCATCGAAAAAACCTAGGCGTACGTCAAGTGCAAGTAAATGTCTCAAACCACATTCAATTCAACTAAAAAATGTTTATACGTCTCTTTTAATGCATCTCCTTTTTTATTCACCTGTGTTTCAATCAATATATTTTATCATTACATCATTCAATTTCATTTTTCCGTTTTCCAGCCAGAATCCTCTGATCCTTCAGACTGAAACCAGCTCACTAAAAGGCTCCAACCAGCTGTTCCACATCTCTGTCCTGTGAGAAGCGGCCCGTCTCGGACCGTGCAGGTTGTTTCTTACAGAGTTTTTCCTTTTTGGATAAGCGGGTCCAAGGACAGAGGAGCTCGTATTCTGTACAGACTTCTTATGATTCCTGATGTTGGACTCTATGAAGACTTTTGGGGGCGACCGTGGTGCAATGGTTGTCCTTCAATCAGAGAATCCGTAGCTGCTACTATGGTGGATGAAAGTTAGATAGTCCTGATGTGACAGCTTCATGATAGCTCCTCACATCACTGTGTGATATGAAACCAATACATTGAAAGTCTTTACACACACATTAACACAGCATTGTCGTGTTGTACCTTTTTAAAAACAACAACATTCATGCTCTTTAACAATGTTGCACTATTGTTCCAGCATATCTCCAATTTATGTAACTTCATACTTTTTAACTACACTGTCAACTAATCATGATGTATTTTATAGTAAATTACAGCCTATTAATACATAGTAGTTTCACACTTTTATTTTACACTAAGTTGTTTGAACTATTGTCTGCATATTCTTACGATCAGATTATAATTTGGGTATAAATCATATTTTTTTTAAAACTTGTTTTACTTACTTATTCCTTCTTTCATTTCTATTCCATCCTCGTTAATAAAGTAAAACCATGAACCAGGTTGTTTACGTTGTTAATCAGTTCAGTTTATTTTCTATAGCTCAAAATTACAAATCTACAATCCGTAAACTCATGGAATGATCTGCTATTACACATACAAACAAAAAACCATACAAAACATTCAATTATAGCCTCAGGTAATGGTGTGTTGCCCATCAGATGTACAAGCACTAATGTACTGTTTGTCCGGCCTCTCTGTTCGGTGTAAATGTGTATTTGTCTTGTTTGGTGTTCATGTATTATGTGCCTCAAGTGTTTTATATGTACATCTTAGGTTAGTTTTGTGAATTCGTTTTGTGTTTTTTTTAAAATGTATTTTCAGGATGCCATAAAATAAAACTGGCTGGGGACTGTCTATGAAAATTAGCCTCTCTTGCTTTCTTACAGTTGTACTGTTGACAGTGTTGTACAGTGTGCATTGTCCCTGTAAAATAAAAAAAAATACACATAACATCCTGTCCCAGGACCTCACATAGGATCAACGACAACTCCCCAAATAAAGATTGTAGTAACCCTTTCACAGGGAGAACCCTTCAGGAGAGCAACAGAGGAGGATCCCTCTCCCCGGATGGACAGAAGCGATGTCGTGTGACCAGAATGAGCAATGTAACAGAGTTACGGCACATTACATGAATATGACAGAAATTATTCACATAATGAATAGTAGGCATGGACCATGATCCAGATAACCACAAGCCATGAAGCAGAAGGAAGTAGAGAGGGCATCAGCAGGGCCATGGCAGAAGGTAGGAGACAGGAAGTAGGAGACAGGAAGTAGAGAGGAGGGGCCTCAGTCGGGACGCTATGTGCTATAGTTGGTACTGTTTTGTTTTGATCTGGGTTTGTGTTGCATTAATATTTTGTTATTTTAATAAATGATAACTTTGTAACCTAGTTTTTTTTTGACAGGTGCTTCATTAAAAAAATCATTACCTCTCTTACAATATCTTAAGTTCCTAAGGAGAACACGTGACACCTGTAGGCGCTCCCGCCCTCCACACGGGGTCAGCCGTGAGACCAAGCTACCCTTACACCGCCAACACGAAGAAGCGGATGTTCTCGTCATTTCCGGGTTGCGACAACATCGTTTTCTGTGAACACTGACGCTGCGACACAAAGCTCGTTGTACATATTTCTTGAGACGTTTCTCGGGTCAGACGCGCGCTACGTGCGCACGGTGATCACGCACGTCGAGCGCGCGCGCCTCTCCTACACCGTTACAATGAAGAAGAGCTCCGAGAAAAGACGCCATGTGGTGGCCTGGGCCAACAAAGCAGAGTGGGACCAGGTCCTGGACTACCTCTACTCGAAGGACTGCGCCTTGCAGCGGTTCGCCCTGCACAGGGTGTCCGCGTGGCGAGCCCGGTACGCCAACAGCTCCCCCGTGGCGGTGGACTGCACCGCGGACCTGGTGCGGTGCCAGGTGCTGGACCGGGCCGGCCAGCTGGACGCAGAGGACCTGGTCTTGCTTTATGGAGCGGGCCTGGTGAGGTTCGTCAACTTGATCACGGAGCGACAGCAGGGGAGAAGTGCCCGCCCTCTGAGGCGGCTGGCTGGGAACCTCAACATCCCAGAGTGGGTGGTAAACCTGAGGCATGACGTCACGCACAGGAAGCTTCCAACCTTAAAATGGTGTAGAAAGGGATGCGCGGTGGTTCTGGAGTGGCTGCAGCAGGAATACTGGTCCAGGCAGTTGGGAGGAGGGCCTAATGAGGACTGGGACTCTGAGTCGGATGGAGAGGACGAGGAGGTCGACCTAAAGCGCCATGGCGATGAGCTCGTCGCCAGGCAGAAAGAGATGGAGGCCTACAAGATTGCACGGGAGCTTCTGATCTCGTTTGAAAAGGAGCAGTACCAGGCTTCTGACAGACTCCCCGAGGACCCGTGGCCCGCCCCCTTTGCAGACATGAGCTGGTTACTCGGTGAGATCAAGCAGTTTGCTTTGCAGTCAAGTAATCTGCTGATTGATGTGTTGCTGGAAGACGGATTTCTAGTTCCCACTGCGGAGCAACTGGAAACGTTGGGCTGCGACGCCACCTCTGCCCACGGTGCCGCCGCGGAACCCAGACTCGCTCAGGCCTTTCTGCGCTTCTGGCTGCCGCTGCTGAAGACGCTCAACTCGCCGTCCTTCATCCACCTCCTCCTGGAGAAGCTGTTTGTGGAACTGAAGCTGCTCACCAAAGAGCCGAATGCTCACCGGGCTTTCTATATCGCTGCGTGGATTTCAGAAATCATTGTCTGTAACAGCAACAAATTTGAATATCACTTTGAAACAAAGGGGCAGAAGAAGGCCAGAATGAAGGACAGGGTCTTTGTGAACCGCATCCAGCTGAGGTGGCAGCAGCTCCTCTCGGCGTGCCTAGACTCTCCCTGTGTCAGCACGCCTCGCTTGCTCCAGCTGGTCCTGGACGACATGGAGCATCCCCTCCCCCTGGAAACCCGACAGAAGCTGCTGCAGCTCTGCTCCATCTACACACAGGACGCACCATCGGCGTCCGACGCATCCCCGCAGCGAAGACAGCAGCACATATACACCCTGGAGAGCTTGCACGAGAAGCTGCAGCATTCGCGGCGCCTCGCTCATCCTTGGCGTTCGGCGGCCGAGGCGGAGAGGAGCGAGTCCTCCCAGGAGTACAAATGGGCAGATGGTCAGGCGGAAAAGGCCAAATTGCTCAGAGGCTCTCCGTGGCAGGTGTGCAACGATAAGGTGCTGTGGAAGAACTATCCTCTCGGTAAAGTGCCCGGCCAGTCGGATGACCCGTCACGCCTCATGGTGGAAAACTACTCCACAATGACTGTCTTTGACCAGCCGGTGGAGTTGGAGAGCAGCACAACACACAACGTCCCAGGAAGCTTAGCAGCAGTGAGGACAGCTGACGGCCTACTTTGGAACCACAGTGATGTCAACATGCTGAAATCTGGACTGCAACTTTTTTGAGTTGTTGTATAGCTGTGAAATGAATTCCTTTAGCTTCTGGCCCATAATGAACTTTTGATCAGTTGTTTTGAAACATAAAAGAAACAGGTCAACTTTAGTTGTGTTGAGGGATGAAATATGTGAAGGTCAATGAAATGTCAGAAACTAGTGAAAACAAGTTCCTAATAGTTTCCCAGAGCCCAAGGTGACCTCTTCAACTAACTTCCAGTTTGACAAAAAAGATTCATATGTTCATTTAAAAACAGAATCAGCAGAATAGTTAATAATACATTAGTTGTTGGCTTATCGAAAAACATTTCTTAAACCCTTCATGTTTAATAGGTGGAGTGAGTGCAGACATAATAAAGTGGCCAAAAGGTGAGGTAGCGTGAGGATGGGCTCCGTGTCCCTGTGGAGCCCAAGCACAGGAGATGTGTTGAAAGCGCAAGGCGGTTTGGTGTCATACATTTTCTTTTGTGCACTTATGGTCAATAAAAGATTTTTCTATCAAAGGAATTTGACTGTTTTTGAGTGTCTGATTCATGGAGTGTTTTCATTAGTGGAAGTCTAATGTGGAGCATGTCTTTCAGACTGAAACCATATTGTAAAACAAGTTATCAGACAAAATTTTGACCTAGCTACTTCAATCTCTTAAAGGAACCCACAGCCAACTTGGCAGCAGTAGGACAAAGATGGGAAATGAGTACAAACAAAAATTATAAAAGTAGCGCAGTAGTACATTAAATGTATTCTAAGGTATGATGTATATTGTAAAGTCCGCTATAAAATGTGACTAGTAGCTTCTTGAAGTGTTGTTTTCTTGGTTTAGAGCTGCTCATGACTGCGCCACATTGACACGCTCTTGTCGTCTGATCACTGACCCCAGTTCAGTGAGATTTTTATTGTTGATCACGTGGCCGGAAGTGTGCGCGCGCAGCCGCTTCTCATCGGGAGCTGCGGGCCGCGCCATTGTCATCTGTTTCCCAAGCTGTGCGCGGTTAAGCGGGCATTCTTTCCGAGCGCCGTTTCTCCGCCTGACTGACGTACAGTAGTTTCCGATTGGATTTGAGTTGCAGGATATATAACGGGCCGGTAAGTTGTAAGTTGTTGGTTGAATCGGTTCCGTTAAAAATGCCGCGTTATTCGGTGCTGTAGCTAGCGCTGCTGCTTGCCGCCTCGTGGCTTTAGTTAGCTCCAGTTACCGTGAGCGTGAACGGATACCGAGCGAGCACTCGTTGGTTAGCGCTAGCTAAACAAAGCTACATGTGTAAACGTTCACAGTTGAATATCAGAAGTGACACCGCGAGTGAGTGAGACATTCAGTCGGCTGACACAGCGATGACGTCTGCTAAAACCGCGAGGACCACTGCGGCCTAGTGAAGAGCTACCGCTTTTTAACGCCTTGTTTATTTACCTAATAAGCCTGAGCTAGTGTAATCCTAAAATAGTATTTTAAGTGACTTACGGTGTGTTTTAACTGTGCATTTTAGAGCATTGTTGTAAAACAGCATACAGGTTACGTAACAATGCTATCGGGCTAACGACCGCTTACGTTGGTTAGACGTTTAGACGACAGCCCCTTGTGGAGAATATCCAGAGCAACTACTTATGTCTGGTCTATAAAATGGTTGACAATGGCCACAGTTAAACAGAGCCAACGTAACTAGAAATGTTGATGACATAATCAGTACGCCCATTTCGTGTCAAGTGTGGCACATGTCTTTCTTGCTTAGCCTGTTATAACAAAGGAGAAGTACTCTGTTACCACATTCACTGTGCTTCAGTGACTGGAATAGTTATCTAAATAATCTTTGATAAATTAATTGGTTAGTTTCTGAAATATTACACACTTTCAGTATATGTTGTTGTCTTCTCAGGTGCAGAATCTCAGTGACTGTGGAACCACAATGATCACCAGAAGAAGACGCACAATGAATCACGCAGCTCCTCTGGAGGAGGAAGTGCTGCAAACGGTTGAAGGTTTCTCAAGTCCGTCTGAGGGTTTCCCATCTGATGATATGGACACCGCTGGAATAGAGCTAGATGACCTGTTTGGAATGGAAGACTTAAAATGGACACTTGAAAGAGATGCTGCCTCTTCGCTCTTTGATATCGAGTTGGCTGATCTAGGTTTGAGCGCCAAAGACCAAGATTCAGAGATTGAGGCTTCAACGGCATCGTCTCCAGATAGAATGTCATCTGACTCCAGGATGAAGAAGAGGCAGAGCCAGTCCAACCACATGATCAACAAAAATGCCGCCGCTGCCAGATTGAATCGTCTCAGGAAGAAAGAATATGTCAACAGCTTGGAGAATAAAGTTGGCATCCTGTCAACAGAAAACAATGTGCTCAGACAGGAAAATTCTCAACTGACGAAGAGGGTGGAAGAGTTGGAAGATGAGACCAGGTACTTGAGGGCTGTGCTGGCCAATGAGAGCATGTTAGCCCAGCTCTTGTCCAGGCTGAGCGGTGTGAATGGGATGAAATTATCTTCCTCGCTTTTCCAGGGGCCCAACTCGAACGAGCACGACTACGCCTTGCCCAGAAAGCGTGTGAAAGTGGAGGAGAAAGAGACAGCAGGGGGCGTCTGTCTGCACGTGGACAAGGACCACGTCTCAGTGGAGTTCTGCACCAAGTGTGCAGAGAGTGCAAGCGCGTCGCTCAAAATGTAGGGTCAAGTACTTACCTCTGTTTTCAGATATTGAGACTGAACTTGATATGGCTCTGTACTGAACCTCTTGAGGCTGGATGAACACTGTTGAGTTAGTTCAGAATACCTAAGTACTGCTGACTGTGCATGTTGTTTTGTGTGATGATGGATTGAGTACACGTTACTGCTAAACCTTGTTGACAGTTTCTTCTAGGTAATGGTTGATCCACCATGCGGGATGATTGGCTTTCTGACAGCGTTGCCTCCTTGACTCCATGGTAAGGACCAGATGAGACTCAGACCTGAGCGTTCAGCAGCAACCTAGTACTCTGTTTTCATACTTTTTGTTTTTCAGTACTTTTTATCATTTATTGTATTTAGTTTCTTGTTGTAGGAAATAATTTGATTTTAATTAACATCTAACTAAGTTAAATTGAATGATGCTGAATGCTAAGATAACGGTGAAGCTCCACAAAGAGATCTTCTATTAGCTTTCACATTGGAAATGCAAAAAAAGAAGAAAAAAAGACTGTAAATATTTTCTTTTGGAAAAAATTGATCTCTTTGTGAACCGGCACCATTGTACAAAAGAATGCTTTCATTTAGCGCCACCTATTTTTCTTTATGCTAAAGTGGATTCTGCTGGTGGAAGGCGAAGAGGCTGGACAAGCTGCTGCCAACGTGGCCTGGTATTTTTTTAAAGGTAGTATCGGTAACAAATGGTATGCGTGATCATATTTTCTTTTCATTTTCGGCTGCTTGACTACAGCTGCTCATTGACTCATGATGTGATGTTATCAGAGACTTAATATCTCATAATGATGTCCTGTATTGACTTACTGGAATGTATGAAGTCCATGCATCCAAAGACACCTGATTTAAGTGCTGAAATTGCCAGCTTTGTAACTAAATGTAAATGTGTATATAATTTGACTACATATTGTTTGAGGCAAATGACCGTGATGTTGGACAAATAAATGATATTTTCATTATGTTTGAGTTACTATTATCTACTGTGTCCTATACTTTTGATATTAATGCTTCTCTTTTTCTCTTTCTGAACAGCAAGCTCTGGTCTTACTTTTCCTGAACATTTGGGTCAAGTCTGGTAAAGGTTGTCAAAACAAATGACCAAGAACTCATTTGATGGAAGTACAAAGTATGCGGGGACCCACAGAGAGTAATCACCCTGCCCACGCTTCAAACCATAGATACACATATCAGTTACTTTTCAACAATGTGTTACATGGCGCTCATTAAAAGATGTCAGAGAGGAAAAGCACAGGTGAAATTGATGAAGGCGGCTCACTTCCAGTAAGTGTCTCAGTAAGCTGCACAAATGATACCAGGACCTCAAGTGGAATGCCGCCATCATTAAGGGATATTCAGATTATTTGATGTACTTCATAGTCAATGTGCCGACACTAGATGGAGGCTGATGGCAGCATTACCCGTACAGAAGCAAAGTTTAGAGGTTTTCACTGCTTTACGTTGACAACACAGTGTAAACAACCTGTTACTCCGTCTTTGTTCTCTTCAAAGCCACAAGACGTACAGACAGAGACGATCTCTTTCTCGCAGGAGTTGCCGGTGTATCGATGCCTCGATCAGTTGGTTAGAAAGAGTTTAATTGGATTCACCAAAGTCAGACAAAGAAACTAACTGATGGAGGCAGCAGTGGACCAGCAGCTCCTGTGCTCTGAGAGAACATTCCTGTTTCTGAACATAGTGGCCTCAGCTCCCACCGGAAAGGCAGTCTGACGGTAGCATATTGACCTTGTTAGGCGTCCACAGCAGTGCTTTCATTTGCTGTAGTCGTAGTAATGCGCTAGCTTATACAATTATCCCTTTTATTCAATTATTAAACACGCCTGTGCTTTTCTGACCATGACGCGTCTATACTGTTGCTGTGAAAGGGCTAACATCATGAATATTCATGAGCCTGCTCTGCGGCTTAGGCGTGCGTTTCCTATTCACACACTCGTGTAGTCCCAATGAGCTGCAGCCTGCAGAGGTCCATCGTGGACCACATGCTCAAGTCAGCAAAGCCCTGAAGCTTTTATTCAACGTTTAATATCAAACGTGTCATATTTGACAACTTACTCCTGTGGGTTCCCAGCAAAGCAGCCAGTCAGTGTGAGGCGAGCAGAGGCAGGTCTGAGCTTCTGGGACACAGTCCTGCATTCTCTACCTATCTCTTGAGAGGGAGCTACAGTTAGCTTAGCATGGAGACTGAATGAGAATCCCCACCGAGGCCTCATCATAGCTCGCTGTCATTTATCTAGTTAGTCGAATTCATAGCGACCCAAATGTCTACTGACTTACTGGAGACCATCAGGTTGCTATTCAACCAGTAGAGACTGAAATGTTACAGCGTCCAGACAAAAGTGTAGTTGTGTGCATTTTACTCACCACCAAGACTTCTTTACACTCGTCTTTGTACTAATAAAGCAAATGTAACATGAATAATGTGGCTGCTGGTCTGTTCATCTGGTCACTAACAGCGTGATGACCGGTGACAGCTCAACAGGTTTGCTCGTTTCAAGTGGAAACAATTGGACTGACATGTAGACTTGAGATAAAAATGCATATTTTTGGCGATCCATAAGCTTGTCATAAAGTTGTATATACTAAGCGAACTAATAACGCTGATGCTTTTAGTCCCGGTCAAGCATTCAATAGCAGCATACAAATACACATGAGAGTGTAGGAAGCAGAGGATGAAGTGTGCAGACGCTTTACTATCGTCATTCATTCTGTTCATAGAGCAGCCTCATCTGAGCAACATGCATCAGTGTGTTCATGATGTTTTTACAGGTTAAGGTGTCTTACCCTGAAGGTCAGACTGCAGGCTGTGAATACTTCAGGAGGGAGGTGAGGTATTGGACGGGAGGTGTTGCCGGCTCAGAAGCACACGGTTCCTTTTTTCTGGGTTCCTCTCGTGTCCTGATGGACATGTTGCAGAGCCGACTCGTTGCTCTGCTCTCCTTGAACACAACAACCTGCACCTTTCCAAAGCAACCAGCGCTGGTCCCTCTGCATGAAAGCTCAGCATGCAGCGCTGCGACAGAGAACTTCATTTAGCAAGAGTTTGAGTCTGCGGGTGGATTTCATACCGCACTAAATGTAACTACAATGTGTTGGTTGTTGCAGCCCAGCACCTGCTCAGTGAGGCCAGGTTGAGTCACTTTGAGGCCTAAAGCCACAAAGCAAAACCTGTTTTGGACTAATGTAATGCTACTTATTGTAGATGATCTTTCCCCATCACTCTTATTGATGTTTATTTGATCACCTCAACATACCTGGTGTTATTCGATCCAGCTGCGCTCATGTCGAGAGATCTGCTTTGAAAAAGGGTTTTGACAGTCCGGCCTGTGTTCGTCGTCCTCTTCTCTGAAAGTGAAGCTACACTATCTCCAACGCTCATTTCCAGACAAGCGATCATCAGGATGTGTGTTTCCAAACGCCAGGATCACGGCGTTGCTTCTATGGAAAGGCTTTGGTCAGCGAGGTGCAGCCTCACCTGTAAGCGTGCCAGCATACGGGCAGGTACGTCAGGAAGTACAGCGCATGAGGCTGTTAATGCAACAACACTATTTGAAATAGTTCATAACAAGTTATTAGACTTTGTGTCTTCTTCACCTTTAAAGGGACAGTCAGGGCGGTACACATGTGTTCTGTTGAATTCCAAGTGTTGTAATAATCAATTAAAAATGACTCGTGGTTTCAGGTTTTTGTCCCTCAAAAGTGACCGGTCCGTCTTTAACTCTGATGAGGGGTCTTAAAGAAAACATCCGCTTATTTTCAGGTTCATACTTCTGTTATGTGTTTCTAAGGGTTGGTTTGAATATATCTGTTCGCACCTTGTTGTCTAAAAGGAAAGGAGCGTTTACTTCCTGTCAGCTGATTCACATTCCGAATGTTGACGTTTAAAACATCTGTGAAGTTGTGACATCACAACAGAAATGAACTTTCCCTTTGAAGAAGACATGAACATCATGAGTAAGATATTGTTGATGGACTAAAGAGAAAGTCTTGATTCTGCCTATGGGAATGCATGTTCTTCATGTATGAAGTCATGTTCTACCTAATCATGAACCATACCTTTCCACTGGAGAACCAACAGTGTAGTGCCATAGGCTGCTATGCCCGGAAGAACACTAGAACCCTAGAGCACTGGAACCCTAGAGCATGAGAACATTACAACACGAGCACAAAAACATTACGACACAAGAGCGCTAGAACATTAGAGCACTAGAACACTGGCGCACAATAACCTTAGAAGAATAGAACACCGAACACGAGTGCTAGAACACTAAAGCACAAGAACTCTAAAAGAATAGAGCACAAGAGCACAATAACTTAACACCAGGACACTACAGCGCAAGAACACAAGAAACCTAGAACTCTAGACCACAAGAACACTAGATTATTAGAACACTAGAGCAACAGAATACTAGAAAACCATGACACTAGCACACAGAACACTAAAGAAATAGAACTCTAGAGGACTAGAGCAATAGAACATCAGAGCACCAGAATACTAACGCATAAGAAAACGAGAGCATAAGAACACTAGAGCACAATAACACCAGAACACTAGAGCATAAGAACACTAGAGCACAAGAACACCAGAACACTAGAGCACAAGAACACTAGAGCACAATAACACCAGAACACTAGAGCACAATAACACCAGAACACTAGAGCACAAGAACACCAGAACACTAGAGCACAAGAACACTAGAGCACAATAACACCAGAACACTAGAGCATAAGAACACTAGAGCACAAGAACACCAGAACAATAGAGCACAAGAACACTAGAATACTAGAGCACAAGAACACTAGTAAACCAGGAATTTAGAGCACTAGCGCACAAGTACACGAGAAGAGGGAACACTAAAGCACCAGAACACTAGATCACTAGAACACTAATGCACAAGAAGACTAGAAGAGGGAGCACTAGAACACAAAAACAGCAGAACACTAGAGCATTATAACACCAGACCAATAGAACCCAAGAGCACTAGAACCCCAGAACACTAGAACACCAGGGCACTAGAACCCCAGAGCACCAGAACACTAGAGTACAAGAAAACTAGAGCCCTTGAACCTCAGAGCACTGGAACCCCAGAGCACTCAAACCCCAGAGCACTAGAACGCTTGAGCACTAGAACACTTGAGCACTGGAACCCCAGAGCACTAGAACACTAGAGCACTAGAACTCCAGAGCATTCGAACCCCAGAGGACTCGAACACTAGAGCACTAGAACTCCAGAGCACTAGAACCCCAGAGCACTAGAACACTAGAACCCCAGAGCACTGGAACCCCAGAGCACTAGAGCACTAGAACACTAGAACACTAGAACCCCAGAGCACTAGAACACTAGAACCCCAGAGCACTAGAACCCCAGAGCACTAGAACACTAGAACCCCAGAGCACTAGAACCCCAGAGCACTAGAACACTAGAGCACTAGAACACTAGAACCCCAGAGCACTAGAACACTAGAACCCCAGAGCACTAGAACCCCAGAGCACTAGAACACGGTGATGCATGTTGGTCAGAATAAGCGCTGCTTCTAGAGATGCAGCGCTTACACTATATTTGATTATATATTTTATGATTATTCTGAGCTGTCACAGAGGTGTCATGGCTTCATGGTGAACAAACAACACAGGACCACACAGACTTTGTCAAAGTTATTATTGTAGAATACTTTGATGTATTTTTCTTTCATACAGACAAAAGGTGTTGGACTTAATTCCCATTAAATTCTCTTAGATTTCCATACAGATTTAGTCTACAGTATACAGGTGTGTTCTTTCTCATATATAGATATTTATTCGCTTAAATAACAGGCAGGTAACTCTTTAATAT